>NW_015662005.1:594163-608698 GCF_001515625.1 Sinocyclocheilus rhinocerous | reverse complement strand
TGATTAATTATTCATATTTCCCTATGAGCTGATTCGCTACAGTATGCAATGCATGTCGGAAACGAAACGTCCATTACCATAATTAATTTTTTTGCTCCAGAGGCTTGTAAAAAAACAAAGATGCTATAAGGTTACAAAAATGGCATCGATATTACCTTATCATTCAAGCCCGAGTTCGAGGATGATACCGATGCAGTCGCTCAACCGGAAACTCCATCGCAAGCATGACTTGATCAGGACGTTTCTCAGTGGTAAGTTTAAATTTGTATGTGGTACTGTGATGTGACAGCAGTTTTATTGCATTAATAATTGCATTAATAATTATAATTAATTTCTTATTCATTCATAAGAAATTAATTATAATTTCTTGACATGATGTAAACAGTAACTAGCGGAAGTATTTGTGGGCAGGTCAGAGTGTTCGTATTTCGCAGGCAGGCGGGGATTATGCAAATGTCTTACCTTGTGACGTATATAGGTAACAGGCAGAAGATTCGAAAATATGACGACTCGTTAAGGTGGTTCAGAGTCGACTCTTTCTTTTGAGCGACAATAACTTTATTTATCATGCACTTTTTTGATTAACAACTTTGCAGACTGTTTACATAGAAGGATAGCTACGTTACAAACTGCAAAAAATATATTTTTCGAAAACCCATATGGCCCGCTCTTTAAAACATTAAGGATGTCCTGTATAATTGTGTATGTTCACATAGGATATGTTGTGTGTTCAAAAACATCTGGACAGAATACAATGGAATGGATCAGTACAGATATCAGTACAGACCTTGAGGTGATTTTAAAACATTTAACTGTTTTAATTTGATACGCCATCCTTTTGTAAAACCTCATGGTGCAAGAGCCTCAAAAAACAGCGAGAGCCGTTCCGCATTGGCCAAACACATCCATTAAATTGCATGAGGAAGGGGCCGTTCACACAGAATATGTTTTTTTGCATTCCACTGCACTGTTTTTCAATAGTTTTTATATGTAAACATCGCACTAGACGGATGTATTTTACCATTGCGCTCGAGTCTTGCATCTTTGAAGCATCTCGTACATGCAGCGGCATTGTACAAAGGCAGGCCTCAAGTTAAAAAAAATTGTACTTCGCAAAAACACGTCTCTAAAGGCCTGTTTACACCAATATCGTTAATTATATTATCGTCCACAGCATCAACGCACAATAATGTTCTGTTTATTAAAAGCACTCTCTGCAGTTATGGTGTATTCTTCTTGTGCACTTTAAAGCAGGATGGATTCTGATTGGCTGTCAATGTTTTAATCATTCATCAGCTGGAAAAAAATCATTCCAACAATAAATGTAGAAATCCAACAATAAGTAAATCCAGCAATATGTGTGGTACCCGGTGTGAATGGGCCTTAAACGTTGCTTTTTCCCATTCCGCTGCCCTGCATCTCACATTTTAAATGCAAAAACTTGTTCTGTGTGAATGGCACATTGGATGACGGCGAGTTTTTTTTGTAGTCACTTTTTACACTTTTTTTGTGAACCTGAAACCCCACAAAATCTGACCCTACTGCTCAAAATAATTAATTATTTTAGGTTCACCATAGTGAATATAGGTAAAGCAAGAATACTGATTTTTTTTAATGTACTCATATAACTGAATCTCTCGTCAATCCTCCACAGTGCACCTTTAAAACACTGTTGCTACAAAGATCTACAGTAAACTTAAAACGAGAACAAATCTAAAACTAGACGACAAATCAGCCATCGAGACCCACCCCTATGCAGAGCATATTTTTAAAACAGATTCAGTGTGACTCAGAGGCAGCGGGAGCACTCAAGACCTTCATCCCTCCCACTGCTCATTGTGATTCAGCCAGCAAATTCACCAGATGACATCAAGCCCACTGTAAGCACGGCTGTCGCAAATGTCACAGCTGAGCTCTGCCAGGCTACGAAGTGGCAGCATATATTCTAGTGGTTTTGTTTCAGCTTAAGCTCTCAGTGAAAAGATTAGTGTCCTCCCTCAACCCAGGCTTGGTGTCTGATTTACCGCTTACTGGGCTCCTGCTGCCAAGATGACTTGCAATTAAGATGCTTTATAATTGCTCCTCTGTGTTAGCGATGGCATAAAATCTATGCCATAAAAGATGGGTTTAAATGGACCAATTAAAACAACTGGTGTGAGATATCTAGGGATAAAATCTGTGTGTAGAGACTACCAGATCTTCTTTGGGATACATTATTATTTGTGAATAAATATACTGTAACATTTCAATAAATCCACTTAATTTTTTCTTTTCATTTTTTTCTGTCCTAACTTTTGCTTGTTGTTTGTGCAAGCTAAGCATTAAAACAAAGGGATAAAAAAAGAAAGCTGGCACAAGGGAAAAAAGAAGAGAGAAAGGTCAAGTTCTGAATGCCACAGAATACTTTGTATTCTAACTCCGCAAAGACACTGCTGGCTTCATACTTCATGAATTATCAAGAATCTGTGTCAAATGGACTGAACAAGATTTCTGTAATCTTGCGATAGTCTTGTCGGTGAATGGAAAATGTTTTCTTTACAATTAATTTATGTAGGTCTAATGTGGGTATCTGTTAAGAAACAAAAGCATTTACAAAAAAAAAAAAAAAGAAGCATGAGCAGCCGACCTTTTCCATGTGTCAGAGCCTTATCGATGAAGTCTGCTGCTTCCTCAAAGAAGTCACTGATGTTGAACTGCTCAGTGTCATTGGCCTGTATGCCATGGTACGTGATCCCAGTTCCTGTGTAGAACTCTGCGTTGGTGTTCACATGCATGAAAGAGTTTCCCTCTGCGACATTCAGTATGTGTGTCACACCCAGCCGCTGCAGACGCATCACATTCTGGGCCACAAACCTGGGGAGCAGGAGCAGAGCACGTGTGAGACTCACCTGAACCAAACAAACCAATTTTGTGATGTCTTAAAGGGATAGTTCACCCAAAAATGAAAATTCTGTCATCATTTACTCACCCTCCACTTATTCCAAACCATTTAGCTACTGTCAACTGTTTGATTAGCAACATTTTTCAAAATATCTTCTTACGTGTTTAACAGAAGAAAGAAATACAGAATTGGAACAATTTAAAGGTGAGTAAATGATGACAAAATTTTCATTTATGGGTGATCTGTCCCGTCAAGGCAGTGTTGTAGGCAAGACCAGCTCATTTGAATCAAGAGTCAAGACCAAGACCAGAAGAGTGTTGAGTCTAAGTCAATAAAACCAAGACCATGAAAATATCCAACACAATATTTTTATGATCTTGGTCTAGTCATGGAACATGTGGACTCGGTTTTGACTTGAACTCGACCCTTTTTTGGTCTCAAATAAGCTGGTCTCAACTACAACATTGTCTTAAGGGGTGTTTGCTGGCAGCGATCTAACAAATCAACCTGAAGTCATTTTCATTTTCAATGAAGTCCTGTTCACACTTAGTGATAATTTTCATAATTGTGGTCGACTGTGCTCAGGCGCTGCCATTCTCAGCGCCGTCAAAATAAAAGTCCTGCCTCGAACGCATCGGCCAAACAGAAAAACTTGAAAACTTTAAAAAATGTCAAATATCGGCCGATATATCGGCCTTAGCGATATATCGGTCGACCACTAAACACAATCTTATTGCAATTAATTTCTTTTTCTTTTCTTTTTTTTTTTTTTTACAATTCACATCATTTCATAAGAAATACTTTCCCATCAGATTGAGTCTGCATTATTCCTAAATACATTTCTTACGGTATATTCAAAAATTGAATTACCTGTCTTGTGTTCTTTTCTCTCACTGCTGAATACCTTGTAATCATTAATTCTTGATAAACAGTTACATAACTCCTTATGTGTCGTACGTTTTATGCATTTGTGACAAACAATGGCAATCTGTCTGCTCACAGTTTGTAGTTCCAGTAAATCCAAGACCCTGCCAACCCCACCCAGAAGCTTCAGCTATGGATCGGTCTGCTGTGTCTAGTATGAGATTGATTGGAGTGAATTGTGGAGCCGCTTTTAGTTGGCAGAGATGTCGGCCTATGTCAGAGGGTCCCTGGGGACAGCAGTGTTCTAAACCAGAACAGACACACCAAGGAGATCTTGGCTGCTGCCCAGAGGCATACAAAGAGCCATAGGCGTCCAGCGTAGTGCCCAAAATAGGACTCTAAGTCCACAGAGAGAGAAAACAATAGATGAGAAGAGAGATGAGCAGAATGCTCTGTCATGTAGTTGCATTGTCTCTATTTTGCTTGAGCACCTGGAACTCTTTCATCTTTGTCTCCTAAAAATCCAGCCTTGTTACGTCTCTCTAGTCCAATCCTCAGCGAGAATGCAGTAGATGAAAGATTGCACATATGGGTAACGAATAATATAGATAATATATATAACCTAATACAATTAAAATACTTTCCTAAAATAATATGACACTGTATGTACAGTTTCAGAAGAACACTCTAAATAAAGATCAAGTTTCCAGCCCTTTTGGTTTATAACTGGAGGATGTAGCAGCCCCTCAGTCTCTGTTTCTGCCAGCAGTGCAGGCTCTTCAGTGGTGATGAAGTGATGGACTCTGATGCGCCGCCCAACACCCATAATTCAAACTGTCCCCCAGTGAGATCCTGTCTATATGGAGCCTTTGCAGATTGTGGTCATATTTCTCCCTTTGTGTATGTATGTGTGTATGTGTGTGCATGAGAGAGAGTGTGCAAGACAGAGAGAGAAAGTGTTTGCTTTGCATCTTGTTCACCTGTCCTGCACTCTGTTCACTGCAGTCCCTTCACATGCATTATTAATGTAAGTCTTACAAAGAGAGGTGTGCTATGAAGAAAGTGCCCATTGCCCCATACTGCACCTTTACATACGGTAAAAGGTCCAAATCGAGTACTAGCAGATTTCTAGAATTTTGTCTATTATGTATAATCGTAATGACTTTGTATTTCTAAAAACAGTTTCGTTTAGATCATATCCTAAAGTCATAACACTAACTGAATCCCAAAGGTTTGGCACACTCTTATATCTGCACTCAGTTTAATGTGCTCTGTAGGATTGGCAAGAATGTGAACAAACAAAACAGTGCAGTGCGTGCTGAACACAATGTGGACATTCAATCTAGATGGGTAATTATGGATGGGATCATCGCATTTCAAACATTACTCTTTTGCAATATCAGTCCTAATATAATACTTTGTAAATCACTGTGCAATATAATACATGTGCAATAAGTACTCTTTTGTGCATATTGTATAAAAAACAGCAGAATATGTTGTGCAAGGTGTACTTGTATAAGTGTTTTTTAAATCTATCTATCTATCCTATCAGAATTGTATATAAATAAATCTAGAAGCTACAGGGCAGATACAGCCATTAGCAGCTCAGTGAAAATGTTTTGTCAATATCTACAAATGACCATATGTAAATTCCTGCTGCACAGACTAATGCTGGGTACACACCACAAGATAATCGGGCTGATTTTGGGCCGATTTCTCCCCTTCCAAACGAGTCGTTCGTTGTAGTTTTTGAAAAGTGATTTCTGTTAAATAAAATATCTCCTTTTGAAGTGGACTTTGAGCTTTGTAACTTTGCAGATATTTTTATGCTCAAACAGCAACATTACAGACTAACTAAAGTTGAAAAAGCATAATAGGACCCTTTAATAAAGGCCTCCTGAAACGAAGCAAAGCGATGCGTTTGTATAAGAAAAATATCCATACTTACAACTTTATAAACTGTAATCTCTAATCTCTGTAATCCTATAGCTTCCGCTAACTGTCGTACTCGTGTACATGAGAGAGTGGTGTCCAGCGGAAGTCGTAGGACGTAGGCAAACGCGGTGACGAACGCGGAAGCGCAGAGGTGAGAGCAAAAGTAAACTTCTCACCAATATTCTCACCGGAGTTTACACTATGCGTCCTACGTCATCCACTGGACACCACTCTCTTGTGTACGTGCATATGACAGTTAGTGAAAGCTAGAGATTACAGTTTATAAAGTTGCAAATATGGATATGTTTCTTATACAAACGCATCAGAGTCATGTGTAGCACTTTTTATGATGGATGGATGCACTTTTTTGGGCTTCAAAGTAAAATGTGTTATTATCTGGTCCAAAAGTGTATGTGATAGAAAGGAAATTAACTGAATACTGATGAATAACTGTCATAACTGTTTTTTGTTTTGTTTGTTTCCAAACATGAGTCAAATAAATAAATAATTTATAATAATATAAATAATTAATTTTTTAATACTGTTAAACAACAATACAATTATTTCTGTAGATAGCCATTGTATACTATATAGCCTGTGTATAATATTTGTTTGCTTAACTTTTTCTGTTGTTTCTTGCCATGAAGCTGGCATGGCGCTAAGTTATAAAAACAAACAAACAAGGAATAATGGCGCATGGTTTTTCATTTGAATCATAGTCACACAACACAGAGATCCTTGCAAATTTCACACATTGAAACACATTTATATTTCCCTACAGTAAATTTCAACTGAGGATTTAAAGGCCTTTTAATAGGACACTACTAATGCCCTTAGTAAGGCTTTTGAAGAAATGCATAATTCCCATTGTGTTCAATCTTGCCTTAACCTCCGTAGTCATTTTTTCAGTTTTGCTGTTTCTGCTCACTACTTCTAACTTGCGTATCAGTAGCATTAAAATTAATAATAATGCACTGTTTCACGGAAGCGTGCAAAAACATTATATCGTAAGCCTAAAATTGTAAGGATCTATTTAACCACTAGAGGGAGCAAAAGTAAATTATTAGATGGTAAACAAATCTGTGCAGACAGCATGTTTAAAGGAACACTCCACTTTTTTTTGAAAATAGGCTCATTTTACAACTCCCCTAGAGTTAAACAGTTGAGTTTTACCGTTTTTCGAATCCATTCAGCCGATCTCCAGGTCTGGCGGTAGCACTTTTAGCTGTAGCTTAGCATAGATCAGGGGTGGCGAACGTCGGTCCTGGAGAGCCGCAGTCCTGCAGATGCGAGAGTGCTTGTGTGGATTTCTCTTTCTAAAATGTAGCCAAGGCCATGATTTGAGTATTTGGGAAGCCATCTGGGTGATATTGACTTGGAGGAGGGAGTGCATCAGTTAAATTGTCCTTTTATTGACAACTTGGGACTCTGTATGTCCATCCAATTAATCTAGGAACAAACTAAACCACCTGAGACCCTGACAACATATCAATCATTCAGTATAGCTACTTATATTGTTTTAATCTTTTTTTTATTTTTATTTTGTAAATCTGTCATTTTTAAAAGAAATTAACATTTAAATATAAATATAATTACATACAAAACAAATATATATATATATATATACACACACACACACACTTCTACTGTTACGATGTCTACTGTGTAGGAGCGAGGAACATGGAGACGTAGGAGATTCACGAATAACAGTCTTTAATAATCCAAACAGAGGTAACACAGGGTATCCAGGAGACACACGTAGCACCATCAGGAGACAAACAATACCGGACAAGGAAACATAGGGCAAACAACACTTTAAATACAGGACTAAACGAGGGTAATTGACAAGACACACCTGAACCAATTGACTAATCAACAAGAGAGAGAAACTGGGTCACGGGGAGCACATGGGAGAAAACACAACAAAACAGGTCCATATCCTTGACATCTACAGTGTTTTTTGCAGTGTTTAAAAATATAAATGTTAGTACTAACAAATATAAAAAATAATAGCATATTATGTATGCAGCTACATTATAGCTGTATATTTTCCAGTTTCTTTTTGTAAGAAAATATTTTCTACAGAATTGTTTTATTAAAAAAGAACATAACATTTTAAAATAAAATAAATATTACAATAAAAAATAAATTAACAAAAATTATTAATTGCTATTATTATTGTTGTTAAAATATTTAATAATTAAAATAAAAAATGTATAAATATAATTATGTGCAAACCTAACATCTCTGTACATTAGGGTTTCGTAGGCCTACATGTTTGTCAAAGAGACATAATTCACATTACCCCAGGGAGCAACATGCCTTCATACCAAATCAGCATGTTTCTCTATAGATCCATAGGGAATTTGACTATACAATGTGCATTCTGATTAGATGCACAGCAGAGTGGTAAAGAAAGTTTCCTCCAGAAGTGTATTTTGCCCTAATGTTCTTAGACCTAAAGAGAAAATTCAAAGACCATAGGGAATTTGACTATACAATGTGCATTCTGATTAGATGCACAGCAGAGTGATAAAGAAAGTTTCCTCCAGAAGTGTATTTTGCCCTAATGTTCTTAGACCTAAAGAGAAAATTCAAAGATTCATGAAAAAACTTACTGCAGTAGTCAGTATCATTTTTCTGCCAGTAGGTGGCACTCAGCTCTACATTTTTGTTTTTGAGAGCACTAAACCACAGAGGAAGTCACCACAGCTGAGGACAAGATCTTAACATGTTATTATCATCATAGCAAATCATATTTTGGTAAATATTACCTGCACAACACAGCAATCATTCTGATTGTGACCTTGGCATTTTTACTCAGCATTTACTGTAATTATTGCTATCAGATCTTTCTGGAAGAATATTTGACTAATGACCTTCAAGACAATATAGCCCCCTGAGACAGCACTGCACTATAGGGAGTCATGCATAATCTAACCATCTGTTTGCTGAAGCACCTGAGCAGACTCAGGACATGACAGCAAGAAACAGAGCCTGACTTTGCAGAGGTGTTCAGAGATACCAAGAGATTCAGCGACACTGAGACAGACCTCCTTGACCAGTGTCAGATCGTTGTGGGTGGCTGTATAATGTCTGCATGAATCTAACACTTGAGACATGAGGTCATGATGACACATGTTTGTCATTGAGATTAGGAAATTATGTTTTAGAATATATTTAAAACATTAAACCGTTATTATAAATTCTAATATTTTTTTTACAATTACTTTGTTTGTACTGTATTTTGATCAAGTAAATGAGATAGATAGATAGACAGACAGACAGATAAATAGATAGATATGAAATAAAACCCTTCTGACTTTCTTGTTTCCTGTAACACATTTTCACTAAAAACCACAAATGAAATCCATAATTGAAGCAACCTGTAGTCACAGAATTCAGCTGACGACTTTGAGAGAACAGCTGATCAGTGAGAGAAGATTAGAGCTGGTCTTGTGTCCAATAAGAATTGACCTCTGGTGTGATCTCTGTTCTACAGTTGCATAAATACAATCAATCTGACTTGTTAGTCTGTGATAATATTCTGGAGCAGCACGCTTAAAGTTATTGTGAGCACCATTTTTTATTTGTACATCAAGTCGAAATGTCTTGTCTTTGTACTCGCTGTGACTTTGCCCTTTGTGGATGATATGCTATTACAATATTTGACACTGAAAGGCAGTCATTGTCTGTTGCCATAGCAATACAAGGAAGTGCCATACAAATCAGTAGCAATAAGCCTATCATAAAGATGCCTATTACAATTTTTTCACTTGTGTTTACATTTCTTACTGCGAGAGTGCTTGTGTGGATTTCTCTTTCTAAAATGTAGCCAAGGCCATGATTTGAGTATTTGGGAAGCCATCTGGGTGATATTGACTTGGAGGAGGGAGTGCATCAGTTAAATTGTCCTTTTATTGACAACTTGGGACTCTGTATGTCCATCCAATTAATCTAGGAACAAACTAAACCACCTGAGACCCTGACAACATATCAATCATTCAGTATAGCTACTTATATTGTTTTAATCTTTTTTTTATTTTTATTTTGTAAATCTGTCATTTTTAAAAGAAATTAACATTTAAATATAAATATAATTACATACAAAACAAATATATATATATATATATACACACACACACACACTTCTACTGTTACGATGTCTACTGTGTAGGAGCGAGGAACATGGAGACGTAGGAGATTCACGAATAACAGTCTTTAATAATCCAAACAGAGGTAACACAGGGTATCCAGGAGACACACGTAGCACCATCAGGAGACAAACAATACCGGACAAGGAAACATAGGGCAAACAACACTTTAAATACAGGACTAAACGCTATCAGATCCTTCCGGAAGAATAGTTGACTTATGACCTTCAAGACAATATAGCCCCCAGAGACAGCACTGCACTATAGGGAGCCATGCATAATCTAACCATCTGCTTGCTGAAGCACCTGAGCAGACTCAGGACATGACAGCAAGAAACAGAGCCTGACTTTGCAGAGGTGTTCAGAGATACCAAGAGATTCAGCGACACTGAGACAGACCTCCTTGACCAGTGTCAGATCGTTGTGGGTGGCTGTATAATGTCTGCATGAATCTAACACTTGAGACATGAGGTCATGATGACACATGTTTGTCATTGAGATTAGGAAATTATGTTTTAGAATATATTTAAAACATTAAACCGTTATTATAAATTCTAATATTTTTTTTACAATTACTTTGTTTGTACTGTATTTTGATCAAGTAAATGCAGCCTTGGTGAGCATAAGCATATTGCTGATATGTTCTGTTTTTTCTACACTATTTCTACTTTTGTGTATATTGTATATAATATATTTATATATACATAATATATTATATATAATATACATTGCACACAATAAGTTGAACAATTAATATTACTTCTAGTTTACAGGGAGTTAATTATTGCATTATTCAGGACTCCGGGCATGTGTATATTTAGACAATTCTCATCGGAGATTTAAACACGTTTAATAACACTAAATACATTTTGACAACAAGTGTCTCCAAAATTGTCAACACAGTGCAATACAACTTGATGCACTGGCTGAGATTGTCCAGGGAGATGCCTCAGTACTGTAGGGAGCATAAATAGCTTTAGCTTTCAGTGTGTTTGCAGTGGAAATGCCCTATAGCTTTTTTTTTTTAAGTAATAGCTAAATGACAACAGCACCAAAAACCAAATCGTCACATTATTACAAAAGTTTATCTAAAGCTCCTTGCACTTTTAATAACAGCCATCCTGTATAAAGTTCAGATATCCATTCTGGCGTCTTTTGTTGTGCTGTAGTAATTAGAGTTCTAACAATCATGCCAGACCAAATAATAATGAATACAATAGTGGTCTTGTTGAACACAAATAGTTAGTTTTTCTTTCAAAAACTGTATTAGTGGAATCAAACAAACAAAAAGATTCTGTAGAAGTGTTGTAATCTCTCTCTCTCTTCCTCTTATCATCCGTGCCATGAAAACAGTCCCCATCAGTGCTCAGTAGAGTACTGTTTTCCACATCATGAGTTCAGTATGTAACTGGCCCTGAACACAGGCCCCGGTGGCTGTTCCTCAGAGCCCTCTTAATTTGAAGGCTGCACTTGTTTTCATTCTCTGAGAGGACTTTGTTTTTTTTTTAGCAAATTGTATCTTTGAATCCAAATTGATGACTGTTCTGTCACATGAGGAGGATTAGGTGCTTGTAAGCCCAGGGTTGAAATAAGGCTACAATTATCTTATGCGAGTTAAATACTTGTAAACTGTAATTATACATTGTTTGACACCAAATAATATGTTTCAGAAAATAACTCACTGCAATTTTAGAGGGGAGAGAGAGTCTAGATTCTGCTGCTTTAAATAAAAAGGTTCAAAAGAGCTACGGCTTTCAGACTGCAACACCCCTTTGAAAGAACACAGGATGTCACACCTAAGAACAAGGCTAGACTGGTGAAATAGGCCTGTCGGAAAGAGGTTAGGCTTTATTAGGTTAGCCAAAGGGACAAGACCATATTACCTTAGCTAACGTCTCCGAATGGCTTAGTGTATCTCAATGGAAAGATTATTGGCTGGACACAACAACAAATAAACAAAACTAACTCAGACCTTATAGAACTTATTACTCTAGATTTAAAAGATCTCATTCATGAAAGTTCAGCACAAGTTCAGTTCTATCTAAAGCCTTTGCAAATGTAGTGTGTTATGGCGCCAAAGCCAAGTCCTGTGAAAATGCTACCCAAAAATGGACCTAGAGTAATGTGGTGTTTTTCATATTTTCATTCGTCTTTAAATAGTGGCCAGTATGATGGGCCTGTCCAAAACCACAGCTTGGCATACATACTTGTACACGTGACAGTCTGAGCGAGCGTTCATGACACTTGGGGGGGGGAAAAAATAACTTTTCGTGTTTCACAGAAGAAAGTCAAAGGTAAATGAAGACAGAATTTTTATTTTATTTTATTTTTTACTATCCCTTTAAATTTTAGGTTCAAATTTTTCAAATATGATTGAGGATCAGTTAACAGTTAAGTCCTGAATAACAAACTTTTTTTGTAAAATAGACATGGAATATTTTTGTCATGGTTTTTGTCTGTATACATCATTTTTTACATTTACATTATCTGTAATTCATGTAACATTACTGAAAATATGATATAAAACATAAAATGCAAATGAAGTCCATACTTTGAGTAATTTTCTATCTATATAATTCCATAAAGATCATCTGTGATCTTTTTACAAGCAACATCTGCTGAATATTATGTCATTCAGCCAAAAATCAAATTTACAATCTATTGATTTTTACGTTAGACATATAGAAGAAATATCACTATGCATTATTTATTACTCTGAATTAGGGATATGCCGGTATCAAATTTTCATGTTGCGATTAATTGCTAATGCACAGCAACATTACACACTAACTAAAGTTAAAAAAGTGAAATCACAATCAACCACCCCTTTAACTGAAATAATAACTTAAACTTATAATTTTTAATTTCATTCAAAAATTTAATTTCAACATTTCTCATTTTCTTTTAGTCAAACTTGAAAAAAAATTAAATCAAATTTATAAAACAAGATTATAACACAAGATTACTAAAAATTAATTACATAGAAAAAAAAATATTAACTAATTCAGAATATTAATTCAGAATAATAGTATCTCAATGATAGTAAAGTAACACTGCTCTGAATTTTGAAGGCCATGTGAATTCCAAAGTAAGCATTGCTTATTCCCTCTATATGTCCACTGCATAGCCCTCTCGTCTGTGCTCCTCTCTGCTTGTGTGCATGTGTGTTTGCGTGGCCCAGTGCATTCACTAACCTTGAGTGTGCCAGGCCTTGGCATTGAGTGTGCCAGGCCAGGCCTTGAGTGTGCCATTGCGTGCCTGGAAGCTCAGATCTATCTTTAGCTATTGCTGGATTGTTTTCCTAGTGGCTTCCTCCTCCTCCTCTTCTACTATCCCTTCTCCTCACTGCTCACTCCTTCCACTGCACACTGCAACTGTTACTGGGCAGATTAGTTGAAACCTAGTTCTGAGAAGCACATGCCACATGTTTTTATGTGAGAATGAATGACTGCACTGAGCTGGCCTTGATCTCAGAGAGAAAAGAGCTGTCAGCTGGAGGCAGTGCACCGACGCCTCTCCACAGCCTCAGCCCCCGCACATGCATGCTTATGTGGAAACACGAGCTCCACTTGAGTGAGATGCTTATGTGTATTGTGTGTGTATCTGTATGTGTTGAAGAGGTGAGAGAGTTTGTGTGTGTGCCTCTGAGCTTTAACTGTAAGTAAGGGATGCTTTAACTTCAGAGTATACTGTAGTATCTATTTATCTATCTATCTATCTATCTATCTATCTGTCTGTCTAATCTTGCAAGTTGAACTTGAACTACTTTTCTATGCCACAGATTCTGGATATACTGTTACAAATTAGAAATCATAACTTTAGAACTAGCAATGATGGCTTGAGCTGTTTTTGAGAAGTTTTCGGAATAACAAGGTTACAGCCTGATTGTGTGATATTGCTTTTATACAATGGCTCCAAAAACAAAAAGTTAATAAATGATTATCTCACATTTTAGACACAATATTGCTTTGCCTGTTTTTGCTCAAACCAATGAAGATAGTTCCAAACAAAGTGACAGCAACACACCGTAGTGGTGTTTCATCCCTGAATGATTCAGCATTTTCCAACAAATCGGTGAATGAATTAATGATTTGTTTTGTTTGTAAATGATTCAGAGTTCTTGAACAAATTGACTGAATGAATAATTCAATGACTCACTCATAATACATGTCATTGTGTCCGAGATTGCATGCTGTCTGGATAGGTACTTCATTTAAAGTGTCCCTATTATGGATTTTTGAAAATTACCTTTCATGCAGTGTGTAACACAGCTCTAAGTGAATGAAAACATCCTGCAAAGTTTTAAATCTGAAAGTGCACCGTGTATAAAGTTATTGTCTCTCAAAAGAAAGAGTCGACTCTGAATCATTGAAAGGAGTCGTTTTTAAAATGAATCCCAAGCCATTTCATGTTGACGTCAACATGAAACATTAGCATATTGCCCGCCCACTTGTTGGTCTTTTCGCTTTGGCCTGAATGAAAATGCAAATTCATTCTTTGCCACTAGGTGCCGCTTTTGGAGCGGTAAAATAGCGGTTTCCCCGGTAAGGCTGTACACAAAGCAGCACTGCGCTCACAAACGCTGCTTTATCAGGCATTACCAAGCGGCAACCTTCCGGTCTCTCTCGTAAAACCAACACGGAAGTGACTAAAACTGCAATTCATTGACTGGCCGCTAGAGACTGACTCCAAAAGGGAGTC
>NW_015662005.1:492348-593815 GCF_001515625.1 Sinocyclocheilus rhinocerous | reverse complement strand
ATTTTGGTTTATATAGCTAATTTTGCCCTTCATGATAACTGTGAGGGGGGGTGAATTTTTTTTTATAACTCATCCGTTTAAATTATATTAAGCCTTAAAGTTTTGCATAATTAAGGGCATGGCCACTTGAGTGACAGCTGGATTGCCGCTGCTGTCACCACCGTCGAGCTAGTTGGGCGTGGTTTCAGCAACCAGCTCCCGCTTCTTTGCCCATTTTCGATTATCCAGGAGTGACGCTCGGTGACGCGCTGCCGTCGGGCTGGCTCCACCCACTTTGGGCTTCAAAAATGCTCTTCAGAAACCTACGGGTAACGTCAAGGACACTACGTCCATGTTTTTATACAGTCTATGGGCATTACAGGCACGATTAAATGGAAATGAGACCAATCGACCAATCACCGCAGATTAGCATCACGCAAAGGAGGGGTTTGGAAAAATGAATCGTTGTGCGAATCGTTTGGGAGGAGCAAGTAAGGTAAAAATAAATGCATATTATAAGACAATGAAAGTGTTTTTTGACCTTGCATGCATGTCAACCTGTTGTTGGGGACTCCCAAAACCAAAATATGAACCTTTCATTACCATAATGGGGGCACTTTAATTAAAAACGTGCTTAGCAACCCTTAAAAAATTGTTCTATATAGTATGAATGTGTGTAGTATGAATGAAATCTGGACATACTATATCCGCCATGTAATCATTGTCTTTTTTTTTTTATAAGTGAAGTGAAGTGAAGTGGCATGTGGCCAAGTATGGTTACCCATACTCGGAATTAGTGCTCTGCATTTAACCCATTCTAAGTGCACACACACAGCAGTGAACACACACACACACCGTGAACACACACCCGGAGCAGTGGGCAGCAATTTATGCTGCGGCGCCCGGGGAGCAGTTGGGGGTTCGGTGCCTTGCTCAAGGGCACCTCAGTCATGGTATTGAAGGTGGAAGAGAGCACTGTACATTCACTACCCCGACCAACAATTCCAGCCAGACCTGAGACTCGAACTCGCAACCTTTGGGTTACGAGTCCGACTCTCTAATCATTTAGGCCACGACTTCCCCCGTTGTCATGTGACTTACAGCGTCAGTTGCGTTGCTTCACTGCCATTCTTGACTCCTCTCCTGTGGCCTTATGGGATAGTAAATGTTCCATGAGATGTGCACTTTTGAATTTTGGTAGAAGGGGTATGTCTTCCAGGTACTTTTCACTTACTGTTTCATAAAGAATACAAATTCTGAGATACTGTTCTTTTTGCATTCTGTTTTTCTACGATATGGAAGGGAAGTAGGCATATTCACGTGCAAGGAGTCATTTGGTTAGTTCTTGAATGTGTTGGCATTTTTGAACTAATTGGTTGAATGAATGATTTAATGATTCACTTATAAAGACACTTGAAAGAGTCACTGAAAAATCTAATACACAGACTGACAGTCAGTCAGGAATGCATAAAAAAGATAAACAGAGTGAAACAAACCGTAAAAATCAGTACTGTTTACTGCATATCAGTGCTGTTGAAACACTATTCAAGGACTTAAAGGTCCCATATTGTACACCTTTCTGGAGTTTTATTTGAGGTTTTGATGTCCTTAAGAATATATATTTGCGGTATAAGTACCAAAAACCATCTCAATATATTTTTACAGCTCATTTCTCAGGAGCTCTGCTGAGAACAGGTCGATTTTGGTCTGTCTAATTAATATTCATGAGCCTCTCTTCTGATTCGCTTGTTGGTTTCTGAGTGACGCACGGCCAGGCCAACCACAGGTAACTAGGGTCAACGACGTCACAGCGCTAGCTTGAGGCAGCAAAACAAAGGGAAACTGGAGGCGGCCCATTCAAACAAGCAAGCTGTGTGAATTTTACTGTGGACTGACTGTTTTGAAACTTATATGGTAGTTAAATAGCCCCTAGACCTCAGTAATCGTGAAAAAAGCCAGGAAATTTCAGTTTTGACAATATGGGACCTTTAAACTGACATTTATGTTTGTATAAACACACAATAACCCCCCCCCACACACACACACACAGTACAACACCTCCTCCTCCTGTAGGCCAACTGGCCGCCCTCACATTACTTTTGGATCTAACATCAGTCCAGAAGAACATTATGCACGTGTGGCTTTCTCAATCATTTACAAGTACAAGATTGTCTCATTGCATCTCAATTTATATATCTACTTGAAGGGGGCAATGGAGGGATTTTATCTATTAGGAGATTACCATTATCTATTTGGGTGTATCTCCTCCCTCTGTCATCTGATCACTTAACCTTGCAGTGGAGGATCAAGTGAGGACATGAAAACTTTGCTGCCAAAATTGCCAAAAACAGCAGTTAGCCTTACTCTGTACTCCACAGCGGGTTCCAGAGGACAGATTAGGGTCAGACTTCAGCTATTGAGACAGGTGGACAGTAGAGGTTACCCATCCACAGTAATGTCATTGTGTTACCTGAGCGTATTGTGTTATGAGAGAGAGCGTATGCATGGGTTAATGTATGCTCTGATTTGCATTTATATGCAAATGAGCTCACGTTAATGTATAGATCAGTTCTAACCACTTAAGTGCACTTTCATCCAGTCAGTATATGTGCAAAAAAGTGCACAAAATCTCTTTATTTAGGGCTACTGTTTTAAAGAAAAACACCATCCTTGACTCAATAAATAATTCAGCATAAGAATAAACTTTGCTGATCGTTGATGAGAGAGAGAAGCTTTTAAGAGTTGGTTTAAGTACTTGTGTGTGTGTGTGTGTAACCAACCCCTCTACACCACCACCCTTTTTTCCTCTGCAATGCAGTAAAGTGTGTGAACCTGCCTGGGGAGCAGAGATGCAAGCCCCGGTACTGCTGCTCTGTATCATATCCATTTTCTCTCTATTCTCCTCTCTTGTGCCATACATCTATGCTTTTTACATCCATAATGCCTCGCAGTCCCCATCGTCCTTTATAGTCACCTTTCTGACAGCTTTGTTCCCCTCTACTGGTGCCTTGAAATTGCGAGCTGTCAGGCACCCCTCATGCAGTCAGCATCACAGCGACTTTGTGTTTGACTGTCCATCTGTGCAGCCCATCGCACATAGATTAACTACATTGAAATGATTGTACTTTGAAAGTCTGAGCTGTTTTTTTCTGTGATTACAGAGTCTTTCAGGTTCTGTGCTGCACCAATTAGCTCAGGTGCTGCATACATTAATGCTGACCCACATATCGCAAAGTGGGAATTGTGCGACGCAGGAGACAGGGAGTGCAGCGCTCAACACATTCCTAAAACAGTGTGTCATAATGTTGCACAATACTTAGGAGAAATATTATGGCCACATTTAATGGAAATGCGTATACATACTATATTTAGTATCGTTAACTAATGACACCAGAATCTATTTCTGCTTAACCCTTTATTTTCAGTTATATTATTATGTGTACATTAACCTTCACTCTGAAAAATAAAGGTTCCAAATGAGGGTTTTTCGCAGTGCTACCATAGAAGAACCATTCTGGGTTCCCAGAGAACCTTTCAGTAAACAGTGAACCAGTTTTTCTAAGTGTGAAGAACATTTTAATAATCCGAAGAACCTTTTTCTACTATAAAGAAAATTTTATAGAATGGAAAGGTTCCCTGGATGTTGAAGGTTCTTAATGGAACCATCAATGCCAATAAGAATATTTTGCTTACAAGAGTGTTGAGTATATTTTCTCTGTCTTCTTTTGCAATCATACATGTATCAGTTAGAAAAAGAGCAAGACATCATTGGTGTCCAATGAATAATTCATAATAAAACTACAAGCAATTATTGTTTCTAACTTAATAACTGGTTCTACTTTTATTGCGAATATACTATAAAAAATATGTTCAAATGCATTTTATTTTAAACTGCATATTTGGAACTGGCCACTGGGCATAAAATTAAACTTCTCATTTGCAATACTAGTGAGTTTTCATGGGGGCTCGTTGGGATTAATGAGACGGAAATGGAATGAGTGCAAACAGTAGACCAAAATCAAAGCTTTTGCTGTTTGTTTTAACAATTAGCCACTCTAAAATACTGCAAAAACCATTAGCTTATCTCATTATTTGCATCATTTACTGGCTGTGTCCCTGTTCTCCTCTTAGCAATAGTGCCATGGTAGATTAACTGTAGCTCTTGACTTCTGTTTTCACATGATTGAGGATTATCTAGAATTGCTTAGCCTCCCTCTCTTAAATAAGACCACAGAACGGTCAAATACAAGCAGTCATTCTTGTCTATTTTTAGAGATCAAGCTCACAGTAATGGTCAAATTTGATGAAGGGACTATCTTTTCTGTATTATGTATTTTACAGTCATAAAAATAGTTTCCATCTCTCATCTGTGGGCTGAGGATCTTTAAAGTTAGTGAGTGTGTGTCTGTGCGTCTTCATTGCTTGATGTTAAACTTTAAACATTCTGATCCTCTCCAAACAAGCCCTAGTGATGTTTATCCAAACGCCGGTTACTTACTTGAGTCAAGTGCTGGTTCCAAGAAGATGAGTGAGTTTGTCCCCAAACATGGTATTAAGCAGTAACAGCAAGGTGTCTTCTGGTCTTCAGTGCTAACATATGAGGCATTGGAAAGGTAATGCGGCCTGCTCTTTATAAATCTCCCACAATTTTTGAGACCATCTGTTTATTATAATTCATGGATCATATGTGAGCATTGGGCATTTAAGGTTATTTTACAGCAATGGATACATTCATTTTTTAAACCCACAAGCACTGAGTGGAGTAGAGCGATGTCCGTTCACCTTTCTGAACTCAAACTGATGACCGCTCTGGAAGAATGGGTTCAGAAAATAATCAACCGAGCGAGCACAAGCCAGAAAATAATTGTCCGGGAAGCTTGTGATGGACTGGGGAGCAACAGGGATAAACAAAAGCGTCTTTATCGAGGTGTCCATTTAAGGGCCATGGAGTGAATACCCAATCTGCTTTGCATGGGTTCCTCCTAACAATCATGAGAGGAACAGTGCTTGGCTTCCAGCCCTGGGCTCAAAGCTGACCCACACACAGGGCATGATCTCACCTGCAGAGGCTGCCAGCTGCCAGCATGAAAACTATTTTCACTGCCACGCAGTAGAGGAGAATGGCTTCTTAAATAGTGCAATTGTTTTCTAAAATAAAGGGTGTGGGTGCCATGAAAAGTCCACTCCTAGAAAAATGCTTTCAGTGAAAGAACAGAGTTGTGGACCTCATATGTGAGTTTGCACAGGAGTCATAGGAGGAAATTTGCTAAGAATGTTTTACTGTTGTCATTTATTTACACATCCTGTCTGTGTTGTTTAAGCACCTGATTCAATAGGAAGTATTCAAATGATATAACATAGTATGTTCTGAAACCAAACAGTATAAATAAACATTAGAATTATTAAACAATTTGATGAACAACTGTGTGGTTGCACTGACAAGAATGACAATTACTAAATTCAATTAAATTTAGAAGGCAGAGAGCTATTTATTTGCCATTTAATTTTAGACACATTTACTGCCTGATTAAACTAGTATATAGCTGATCAATTAATAAAATATATTTAAATTAATAAAATGAATGATATTAAATCAATAACATTAATAATAATAAATTATTAATGTAAAATATCATTACAATTAAGAATTTAAAACTTAATGAATCCATTTTTTTTTTTTTTTTGCAATTGTCACAAATGTTCAGTGAATTTGGCCTTTGTTCTTTTTTTTGGAGTGTGGGAGCTTTTCATATGATCACATACTGATGATCATATATCATATACTAATTCTAATTCAGAGATGAGAGTCCTTCTGAGTCTGTGAAAAGACAAGAGCAGTGTTCTCTATTAAACGAGTGAAGAGGACCTCTTTTGTTACCAAGTGAATTGGTTTACTACATGAGCTCCCACACTCACATGGGCTTCACTTCACACGTGTTCCTTTCTCTCACACCATGACCCCACTCACTATTCTCCATGGCTGGTTGAGCAATAATGGCACTAAATACTGTATCTAGCATATTGTACTGTTTGCCTGCAATACCAGGCTGCTTGCTAAACAAGTTAGACAATGGGATGCTGGAGCAAGAGGGGTGTCCTGCTGTACAACAAAGGCGTCAGCACCAGTGTGCATTCTGCCAAAGGCAGTGCAGGGGAGTGCGAGATCACTCACCCACACTAAAAACTGCTTTACTATCAGAAAACAAATGGTGGGTGGTAAAAGAAGAGCCCTGAGTGTGGGCAGGCAGGCTACTGATGGAGTGATATGATAAAAGATTTTGATCTGTTGAGAAGTAATAGTATGGTACAAAAAACATGATTTTTGCTGCATCTGCAACTGTAATGCAAAATATAACAGCATAAAGTGTTTTGTAAATCATTTGTGCAATCAAATGTAATAGCCTATACAGTAGAACTCACAAATGAGAACTGAATCGAAATCCATTTGACCAATTAGATAACTAGTGATTTATTCGCAAATCACTAGTTTCTAGATTTTAAACAGCTTATAGAAACATTGTTTTTTAGTTCCTGCGATTTATTAATTTGTTCCCACAATTTATCCATTCATTCCCCCCATTTAGTTAAGCAATGTTTATGTATTAATTAAGTTGTGGGAACAAATACTTAAGTATATTTAATTTTTTCACCCTAATGTCATGTCTGTGGCTCCGTAATACATATCTGACATGACAGCTAAATATAATAAGGGAAAATGATTATCAGGTCAGTATATGGTAATCTCTATCCTCAGACAAGGATTTATATATTTTACTGGGGCACAGCAGTTTTTCAGTGCGGCTTGTGTCTCAGTAAATAGGGTCTAGCATCAACATCCCAGATCACGCTGTATATTTTTGGAATCACTAAAAGAACCAGCTCATAAAAATCACTTGTTTGGGAATCTGTTCTTATCTCACTGTATGATTTAGTAAACTAACTTGTTCAAAGGTGTAATATTTGCAGGAATCTTGTTGCGCTGTATGCTCTGAATTGACTAAAAGAATTTGTATACTAAAAAAACAGCTCATAAGTATCTTTCGTTTGGGGCATCGGACTACGCTAGTCGTGCTGTATGTTTTTGATTCAGTGAAAGATATGGCTTATTAGAGTAATTCATTTGGGAATCGGACTACACTGGTCACGCTGTATGTTTTTCATATGGCCTTTGTTCGGAAATCAAACTAAACTGGGTATGGTTTATGTTTTGGATTCATTAAAAAAAAGAACCTGGATCATAAGAGACATTCATTTGGGAATCAAAATACACTGATGGCTATATGTTTGGTGCAGTGTTCTAATGTTGATTAAAACACAAAGAATGCTTTCAAACTCCCTAAATATTTTGCCTCTGAATGTTGATTTATAATGCTACAAGTTGTGGAGGAACTCATGTGAGGAAAATTCAGTCATGTCTATTCTCATAACAAACGTAAACACAACAGGACTATACAAAGGCTTTTCATGTTGTTATGCCACTGCATAGTAGTGCAGGAAGCTCACTTTTAATACAGTACTTTATCCACATCAGTGTGAGCCCTGTTAATGGAACTGAACGGAATTCCTGTGTTTTTTAATTGAACTGGTTCTAAACTTAAAGTTTTTTTGTCAACATTGATGGGGAATATTTCCTTTTTTATTGTGCTATCCTATTTTCAAAATACACAGAGCTGAAGTGCACTACATTTATTAGTACTGTGGGATGTTTAAAGCAACACTAGACGATAATGAAGCTACCTGAAGCTTCAGACATGCTGAGTCAGAGAATTTTTGTTTTGTGCTGTTGTCGTCAAAATTGAGTCGCGTACATTAACTTAATGAAAGCAGAAGAACTTATTGACCCTATCTTGCAGAAGAGGCATAGGGTGTTTACTACAAATCATGTATGCTTATAAAACCTGCTCTACCTCTGATCTCACCCAGGAGTACCTGCATTTATTTGTTCTTTCTTGTAAATTAATTTCTAAATCCTAATTTTTCAAGATCCTAAAACTTTCTGTTGATTTCCAGGTTTAAATTCGAGGATTTCCAATGTACCAAAAGAGATTTATCAATCGCTCTTAGAAACCACAGCACTGCAATACTTAAATCAGCTGTTGAGTTTAGCAGTGGATCAGATATTGCTGCATTAATCCTCAAGAGCTGTCTGGCCAGATGGGATACTGGGGTAATCCTGGTACAGGATCACTAGACCTCTGAGAAAATACTGTTGATAAACACATAAAAACTGTTTTTCCTCCCTGGACTTTTATAAAGGCTGCTTAAGGATCCCAGTGCACCACACCAGCATTACCAAACATGTGCTTTTCCAATTTTTAGGATTAACATGTCTAGGATTTTACAGTAAAGCAGACACAAAGAGTATGAAACAATGCATTCTTAAAATGGTCAAAACGTTTGTTTAGAATGATAAAATTAGATTTTGTTGATAATACGTGAAATGTATCCTTATTTGTTGATCACGGGAGCAAATCATATTGAGGTTTGTATTACAACATTAATGAGGTGTGTTTTGAATGCTCTGAGGCCCTCTGTTGAATTATGTGAAACCTTTGACACTTTTGGTATTTATGTAAGGCAATAATTCTAGTGGGGCCTCCTGCCTAATGAATCACACTTACAAAATCAGGCAACTAAGAACCATGCTGAATATGAGTACATAAATAACATTTACTAGATATTTGGGAACATCATCCATGACATTAAAAAAAAAGAGTTTATAAGATTTTGACGGTGACAGTGAGCTTATTGTAACCCACTAAAACTCGACCCCATCATTCCAGTCCAACGGCCATCAGCCGTTTCAGAGTGTTTTCTTCAGCCTCTAAAGAGTGAAACTGTGTACTCCCCAGCAAACCTTTTGAGCTGGGGTATAGATTTATGACCCACGCTATCTTGCCCTGGGACTGTGTTTGGTTCTCGGCAATCCCACTCCCCAGGACGCTTTCTCATCTCAGTCCCAGTGGCAGCTTTATGAGCCTGTGGAAAATAGTGCTGGCTAGAGAGATCCCCGCCTCCTGACAAAAACGGTTAAACGATAAACACATTCACATCCCCCAGTGTGAGAGGCGGTCTTACAATCATACTGCGTTGAATCTCTTCCAGACCCGTGAGGTGTCTTCAAGACAATATTACATTTAGCAATATAGAGTTTTGGAGATCTTAAGAGACACAGCAGCCAATAATACTCCATATCCCTCTCTGCCCCCTCTGTCACCCCCACATGAAATACATACCCAGCCACAAAGGCAATTAAAAGGTCCTGCGCAGCTCTCTGAGGTCACCCATGGTTACACGCTCACAGTTGCTGAGGTGACAAATAAAAACATCTGGGCCGTTTGATTTGCCAGCTATTCCACAGAAAGGGCTCCCCGAGCACCTTTGCGCTCCTTTTTGTGATGTGTGAAATTACAGCTGGAATGAGGCCAAAATTGCATCCCAGAATGGCAGCTTTTGATGTTATTGTCCTTTAATCTAGACCAGATTTAAAAATAGAGTGCTTTCTCAGCTGCACATACTGATGTAAACTGTACTGTTGTTTTGTATGTAGATTAATTTTAGAGAGCTATTTCCATTCTAGATTGAAATAAATGAGGATAAAGTGTTGTACAGTGACTGAAAATACTTTGGGAAACCACTGTGTGATGGATGTGACATGTTTGTAGCATGCACCTGCTGTTTTATGATTCCACTTCTTAATCCATTCATAATCCCAGAGGCTCCCTCTGCCTTACTTGCGTCCATGTCAACAACACACTAACGGATCATTTCACCAACATCCAGATCCTTATGGTGTTAGGCACAGTAGTCACAGGATATGCTTGAATAATGATTTTTCAAATTGACATTCTGTTAAACAGATTTGAAAAAAGGGGTTGTTTTCAAAGGATCATTCCTCGACATGTTTTATTTCAGATGCTGTCTAAGCCTCTGTATTTATAGTGTTCAAATAATATGTTAGAGTTATGTTAGGGTTAGAGGGGGCCAAAGCCCCCTAGTTATTTAGTTATTAATAACCGCAATTAAAATATTACAGTGCTTTACACCACAGATATACTGTACACTACCATTCAAAGGTTTTGGGGTGTGTAAGATTCAAAAATACAGAAAAAGTGTAATATTGTAGAATATTATTAGAATTTAAAGTAGCTGTTTTAAATTTTGATATATTTTAAAATGTAATTTATTCCTGTAAAGACCAATCTCAATTTTCAGCAGCCATTACTCCATTTTACACTGTCACATAATCCTTCATAAATCATAGTAAGGTGATTTGCTGCTCAAGAAACATTTCTTATTATTATCAGTGTTGAGCTGCTTAATGTTTTTGTGGAAACTGTGATATTGTTCAGTATTCTTTGACGAATATAAGGTTCAAAAGAACAGATTTTTTGTAGCAATATTTTGATCGATTTCTTGCTAAATCACTGCTAAATAAAAAGTAAGTTCTTTAAAAAAAAAAAATTTTTTTTAAAAGGGAGAACTTTCCAATAGATTTAGACAGAAAAAGATGTGTAAAAGTTGTTGTGCGCTTTTTTTTATTACAGGTAAAATAAAATAAAAACAATGTATTGTGATTTTTTTTACTTAAGGATCATGATTTTATTAAACATAAGCCCCAGTTTAATAACTCTAACAGTGATTTAAGAAGCAGAAGAACATCAGATTGTAACTGTCATCACTGTAAATAAATATCTTTGTTGTTGTTGTTGTTTTGGTGTGCCTTCTTAGCATTCCCATCTTTTTTTCTTCCTAATAATGCGCACCTGGAAGCTTTGGTAATTTTAGTGATTTGAGCACTGCTTACAAAGCCACATGGAATAGCCTTTGAGTTATTGGCTGCACTGATAAAATTCCATCATGAAGGTCTGGAGCATATTTACTCAAGAGCTAAATGTTGCATCTTTTAAGCCTAAAAATACTGTTTTTCCCCAGACTCAAATCCACTTCATTGTAGTAAAATATTTAGAAAAACATTAACATAACTAAATCCGGCTTCTCAGAGAGGATTACTGTTTGTCTTCAGCTGAAGAGGACAGTGCCACTTCTTAATTAACCGGCTCAGCAGGGTGACTTGCCTCATTCTTAAGATAACATTGAGAGAACCAGTTAGGCGAAATGCCACTGAAACCAAGTCTGTCACGACATTTGGCTTCATCTTCACAGCCCCACCCTTGTGGAGATCGTGGATCAGAAACCCTGACAAGCATCTGTTTTCTGAAGTGGAGGCAGGGTGTAGACCACAGAGATCAATAAAATCTTTCAAATTTAACTTGGTGGTGTCCCTTTCAGCACAGCAGATGCTTATTGGATATTGATGAATGAATTTCAGCCTGTTTTAGTCCATTGTTTGGGAAAAGCAGGCACTGCTACTGAAATGTAACTAACTTTAAATAACACGTGTATTGTTTTGAAAAACATACATGTTATATAGTATAGGGTGACCATACGTGCCATTTTCCCAGGACACGTCCTGGCCAGGATTTCTATATTGCCTAAAATATCTAGGTTTTGGCTTTGTTTGCGTGTGCAGACCGATTGGTGTATGACATCAAAATACCATACAGACGGTTCCTTATGCTTTCAAAATGCTCTCGAGGTATTTTGATGTCATACACCGATCGGTCTGCACACGCAAACAAAGCCAAAACCTAGATATTTTAGGCAATATAGAAATCCTGGCCAGGACGCGTCCTGGGAAAATGGCACGTATGGTCACCCTAATATAGTATAACAAATATTTTAACGAATTATCAAAATGGCAATTTACATATCATCCTGTCAGAGGCCTAGAAGTCTTATTAAGTTACCACATTCACTAGATCTCATAAATCAGCCCTGTTTCAGTCTCCTCATGCGATTTAGCTCACCATAAACCCAGAGCACCAATGAATCCAATCAGAGCAAAGCAGCTGCTTCACTGGGAAGTTGATAGCAAAGTAAATAGATTTGTCTGTCTGTGCAATGGTGGGGGTCGGGACATTCAAAAACCATTTGCTCTCTCTTAAAACAATGCAAACCCCAAAGGAATACTAGATTCACGTTAAAGATGCCACTGCAGCATTAGAAATGATCACCCGCTGTCCGTTTTGTATGCCTTTGCCTCTTTTTACATACATCTTACTTTGGTTGTTTAATAAATCTTGCATATTGTGTCAGCAAATGTGATATAATGTTGCTTCCGCCCATTTGTAGGCTCAGCTTCCGAATTATGCTATAACACCAAGGTTACATCAAACAATGTTCTTTCAGCATCAATGCATTTCCTGTGGGATGCTCTCCCTGAACACAGATGACATCATCATGAGCGCCTACTCTGTTAATAATTTAATAGGGGCTGTTTTCTGTTTCATCACAGCAAATTAAAATCTTATTTTATGTATATATTAGTGTGATTTTATGTTTTCAAAGCTAACAGCACATACAGTTTATCAAATAAATTATCATTAAAAATAATCAATTATAATAAAGATTATCATTTATTTCAGCAAATACCACTGTCTGTGTCAAAGCAGTCTATAATTTATTAATTCTACAGCATTACAAAAACTATTTAATTACAGCATGTAAAAACAAACAGGTTTTCCAACTAAAACGTAGATCTGTGAATAGTGAATCTCTGTAATTCGCTTAAGACTTCAGTTTCACAACTAGCAGAGTGTGAACATCAACATTTATATGGCCTTTTTTTTATATCGGCACTGGCAATCAAGTGAACGTTTGTATAAAAAAAATTTATTTAAAAAAATGATGTCTGAAGTCTGGTGAAAATGTTGCCAAGGTAATTTAGTCTCTTTCTTGCATGAAAAAGAAAAGACAAGGACATAGGCTTAAATTCTGCTGATGCTACAGCCTATCAATGCTATCACATATTCCTTGATTACAAAGGGGAGCTGCACAGAAATTACTAGGCATGGACGAAAGCAGTTCAATACTGTGTGACACATAAAGGTCAAATCTGTTTTCTCCTGACCACTGGGCCATCTGGAGCATTTCCTTCATTCAGAGATTCGCTGCAAAATCCTACAACCGAGGAGCTTCGCAAGTGGTATATGCTGTCCCATTCAGCTTATCTTTTTTTCTTGCTGTGCTTCACCATTTTCTTTCGTTTGAGGATCATATCATACAGTTTTTCCAAACCGAGCTGTAACCCCAGCCCATCAACCGCACTGCATCCTTGCACGTGGTGTAGGGTGGAGGCACTCAGTTCGTGTACAGCCAAAACCTTTTCCACTTCAGAAACAGGCAGTGCGACTGAAAGGTCCTGTTTGTTAGCCAACACCAGCACTGGCACTCCTTGGTTCTCTGACATACGCGTGATCTTGTGCAACTCCACCTTAGCCTCCTCCATGCGCTCCACCTCCATGGAGTCCACTACAAAGACCATGCCATCCGTGCGCCGCGTGTAGGACTTCCACAAAGGCCGAAGCTTCTCCTGACCACCCACATCCCACACCTGGAAGGTAATGGCACGGCCATTTCCTACCGGAACTTTAATCTTCTCAGTGTTAAATCCCTTGGTTGGGATAGTTTCAACAAATTCCTTCAGCTTCAGTCTGTAGAGAAGCGAGGTTTTGCCTGCAGAGTCCAAACCAATGACCACAACGTGGAGGGACTGGAAGTTAGGCAGGAACGGTGTATTGGGGGCAATCTCTGTCAGCTGGTTTCCCATGGCAACTTGGTTTTCGCACCCTCTTGTAAGGACAAGCAGATTTGTCTAAGTGTTTGGCATTTGCACCTACTTCAAAGGTACTGCAGGCAGAGAGGTGCTGTAAGATCGGCGGCACCGTGTGGAACCTAATTAAAGAAAAAACAAAAGCTGATTATCATCACAGATATGGAAGTTATTTACAACTTAACCAGATTCGCCTTCGAGCAAAAGCAGACAAAATATGAAAAAAGTATTTGGTTCTATACGATAAATATCTCTAAATTAAATTTGCAAAAAGGCTTTGGTGTCATATCAACAGTAGCTCACTGAAAGGCTCAAATTAAACTGAACAAAAACTAAAACAAATAATTTGTTTGTAGGTAATGACTGTCTGTAATTGAGTACTTAGAGAGGTTGCTCTGTATGCTTATTTGCAGCACCAAATCCTCTTAACAGTCTAAACAGAAATAGATTTCTAAAAAATTATATTTATGTTATCTTTATTTTACCTGTTTGGAGGCAGATATCAACATCAGATGTTGTCTTATTATTATCAGATAGTTTAGAACAAAACTAAGCTAGCCACACTTTAACGTGGCTATAAAGGCTCAAATTAAACTGAACAAAAACTAAAACAAATAATTTGTTTGTAGGTAATGACTGTCTGTAATTGAGTACGTAGAGAGGTTGCTCTGTATGCTTATTTGCAGCACCAAATCCTCTTAACAGTCTAAACAGAAATAGATTTCTAAAAAATTATATTTATTATATTTATGTTATATTTATTTTACCTGTTTGGAGGCAGATATCAACATCAGATGTTGTCTTATTATTATCAGATAGTTTAGAACAAAACTAAGCTAGCCACACTTTAACGTGGCTATAATAATTTTCTGTACTGTAACTGATTTTTATTACATTTTTTACGCATATAGTTTAAATGGAAATTATGGGTATGTCAACATCTAAGTAATATTACCACTACTGTCAAAACTATGAAATCTGGTACCTTAGAGCATTTAAAGTTGAAATAGTAAAATCCTATTCGAAACAACTTGAAAAAGCATAAAAAAAACATTACAGACTGTAGGTTAAAAATCAAGCTTTGTCGAGTAAATTCAGCAGATACTTGAGAACGAAAACCTCGCTTGTAAAACGATGATGTTTAATCATTGCGAACATTAATATCACTTACCTAACAGGCGTTTATCTTCTAACAGGCATCGTTTCCATTTCTCACTTTAAAAACACAGGCGACCAGTTATCCAAACGACTCAAAACAGTGATCATTTTTCCAGAGCCTCTCTTCCCTCCGATGCCTGTGACCTCAGAGCTGAAAGTGGAGCTGAGCGCACAACACAACAATCCGCGCATGTGACGTCAGATGAGCCCCTCATGCCTCCGTCGCTACTCTCTCTACGGCGAGATCTCGAATGTCAAGTCGTGTTTGTTTCCTGCCCAAACAGCACCCCTGTGTGGCGAGCAGGAGACATCGAAACTACCAAGTCGGAGATCTTGTATCTTGTTTTGTCTGTGCTTGCCGACTGCGAAGAAAGTTTGGGGTTTTGATGTATTGATATATACGTTAATGCAGTGACGTTTTAAACAACGTTTCAGTAACCACAAAATTCGTCACGATGCGCTAAAATGCTTATACGCTCGCGAACATAATTGTATTTGTATAAGAACATCTTCAGAAGTCAAAAAGCACGTTTTTATAGATATAGACATCACAAAAATATACTTTAAATTAAAAACTACCAAGTCGGAGATATTGTATCTTTTTGTCTGTGCTTGCAGAGCGCGAAAACAATTTGGGGTTTTAAAGTATTTACATAAATCACGTTTTTATAGATTTACACACTACAGAAACGTACTTTAAAAAGTAGTTGGCGTTTTGTGCATATTTTTCTGACTAAAGACGTAAATGGTTTTTTTCTGACTAAAGGCTGTTAACTAGCTGTCTATTACAGACTTTTCGATCAACTCTGCTCATTTTAAGAGGGTTTTAATAAATGTTTGTCATTTAAAATAGTAACAATAAACAATGAAAATGACGTATTTTTATTGAAGTAATGATTGAACATTACAATAAGTTTTAACAATTAAGTCTATACAGAAGATTAGAGAAGAGCAATCTTACTCTGTGAGAGAGCATTTAAGAGAAGAGAGAAAAAATAAATAAATAAAATTAATAATAATAAAAAATTTTAAAAAAACATACAAACAACTAAACAATAGTTCAAATTATCTTCCTTCTTAGGACAAAATCCAGGACTACAGTGGGGGAACTATACAAGAAAGAAAATCCTCCATGAAATTAATTTGCATTAGAGACTCTTTCAAAGATTCCATTTCTCATAAAAAATAAACTACATTATGGTATGCATTTCCCAAATTGTTGTTTATGAATGTAATATTTACCTTGCAAAATATAAAAGTTAACGACATAATCATTTTGCTTTTGTGCGAATAAAAAATGAAGTAACATGCGCTACAGTCGGACTGTGTTGCGTCAGCACGTTGTGAGCGATTACTGAACGTTGCTTGGCAACCAACAAAGCCGTTCAAGGAGGACGTACAGTTCGGTGTGGATTGGCATTATCTGCAGAACATCAGGACTTGGTCAATTTTGTCCACTGCTCTGCAAAATGTTTATTCTTGCCATTTTGTTAAGAACTTATATTCTTCAGTGTAGTTTGTCTTAAATTAGGACAAACTATTGCATGCTTTTACTCTGCCTGTTATAGACATTGTATAGGTATGTTGACATAGCAACCGCGCGCGACGAACATTCTGTCTCAACAATTTGTTCCAAACTGCGTGGTACTGTTAAAATGTGTGTCATGCAATATCCACTCCTCGCCGCCTAGTGGCAGTATGTTTTTCCTGAATATGACAGTAATTATGTCGAGAACAACCCCCGGAAGCGTTAGACATTTCGAGCTTTTCAGCCCTGAGGTGTTTTCAGTTCACAGCAACTGTCTGAAGATTTGAGTGATTTTCAACCGGTCGGCGGCCTTCATCAAAACTCTGGACACTAATGAAAGGTAGGTGGGCATGAGACCTTTTATCTTGGTACTGACGAAATTTCATCGAAATCCATGGTGGAGAAGGTATTTAAATAAATCGCGGAAATTTGGTAGTCACATTTGTGGCGGTAGATTAGCGAACGTCCTGTCAGAACGTCCACTGCAGGCATCGTTTAAAAAATAAATAAAAATTGTCTCGATTTTAACTCATTCTCACCGTGTTTTTCTTGAAAGTGTTACTGATGCAATGTACTTTAATATGTATCTCATGGTTTTCTTGACATATAATAGTAACATAGTTTACATTACTTCGAAATACATTAATTACTGAGGACTTGCCTTTAAGTCTGTCTAAATGAATAGGCTAACAACCTTTTTGTCTTGTCAATAGCCTGTTATCAACTCAATCGCACAGATAGCCTGTATATTTGTCATACCGATCATTCATTGTTATGAAAAAATGAAAAAGAAAATGAATGACTAGGAATATTAATGTATATTTGCATTTTCAGGGTGTATAAATATGAATTCATAATTAATAGTGGTGTGTAAAGTTGTCTTCGCTTGTATTGTGAAAATAAAATGTTTATGAATATGAAAGAACGCTTATTAATTCAATTATAATTGTTTTTGGTGAGGTACCATGGGTCTGATGCCCATTCCAACTAAAACAGTAAATGTTCATGATTTCATTTGAAAGAACTAACAAAATTCTACCTTCTGTTTAAATTTCATGCAAATATCTGATAAAATGAGAAAGTTACAAGCAAAAAGATGTGAATAATGAGCATTTTCGGTCACATACCTTCTATTGTAATTAATGTATAACATTTTAGTATAATCCCTAATATTATAAATATCATAACTTTCTCAATCCTCAACTGATTTTCACAATCCAGGTGTCTTTGTAAAGAGAATTTTCTAATCTGTCTAGTCATGTGATCAATTTTGAGTTTAGGGGTGGTTGAAAATTTTGTCATCATACCTACATTGTAACGGTATCAGGCTTGCACTAGATGAATGGCACAGGACAGGACTAAATGTTACACTACAATTCTTAAACTGCATTGTTACATTATGAATTTTGTTTACCTTATTGCATATAGGCTACTGCCTATATCAGCTCTGTCCTGTAGTGTCAACATCATAGAGGTCAACATTTATGAGCAGCTAAGAAATCAGTTCAGTGTTTATTTCTTTATGAGTGTCATGACAAAGGAAACATCTCAGCATCTGGGTTTCAGTTTCATTAATCAGGATATGGTTTCACATTACTTCGCATTGACTTGGTCTCTCTTACAGGCCAGCGAGTGGTGTAACATGTCAGCCATGCACTGGGAGGCCCGTTGCCAACAGCAGGTGCTGGACCGCAGATTATCTGCTAGAGTTAAGCAGGTGCCCATGTTAAAAATCCTAAATGTATATATAATTGTAATATATTTCATGCATATAATATGGATTTTTTTTATTGTTTTTTAGGAAGGCAAGCAAGATAAAAATTAAAAGTCTGCGTCACCTATGACGCCCTGTGAACCTGCAGCTTCCAGTGAGTCTCTAGGTAAAGCTGTTCAAAATAGCAGGTCAAACATCTGAAGAACACTGAAGAATTCTCCATTGTTGCATGCCATTAAGAACATAGTCACTGCTTTAGAGGTGACTGAATTTGAATGATCAAAAAACAAAATTAACAACAACATACGATACATGGAATCCCAGTCAGTGTAAACAAATTATTTGTGTTCTTTAGAGGCTGACAAGCAATCCATCGGCAAGTGTCATGCCAAGATGAACAAAAGATACACAGTGAGTACATCACTGCATATTTCTTTAGAGAGACTGCAGTGGCTAAATGTATACTTGTTTAACATTTTCTTTAATGTATCAGTAAGATTCAACAAATCCATTGGTTGGCATGGTCTATTTAAATATTTACATAGAGAATATTTTGACTATTTTTGACTATACTAGATACTATATGTTTTATTTTGTCCAGACCCTCTATATGGCAATATATAATATCAGTAATTAATTAAAAAGCTTATAAGGTGGAGATGATCCAGAAAAAGTGGCATCTACATGAGATGTGTGCTTCATTTGCTCTAGTCCCTGCAGTATTCACAGCAATGGTGAAGATGAAGGCCAGACTACTGGATAGCACCAACTGCAATATCAAGGTGTATTTCATCAAGCACTGGACATTATTATTGGGTTACATAATCCTAATTAAAACAGAACTGGGTGTCTAGTCTAACAGTTCTGATTGGATTTACTCAATAATTCTCAACAAATAAAACATAGGTCATTTAATGTGCAATTTTGTGTTGTGCAAAATGTAAAACACATTTATCTAATGTAAACACTAATTAACAAATCAACAAACAAGAAAAGTGGTCCAAGTTAACGGCACACATTCATTATTTCAGTGATATTTACATTGTATCATGTTTCTATCATTATAGTCAAAAACCATTTAAATGACCTGTAGTAAACTAAGGCATAAAATGACAATATTTTTGAAAGCAGCCTATTCTGATTTTTATAACATCAGCATTCCTGGCCGTACATTGGCAATGGTTTTGTCTCAAAGCAGAGGGAAGTAATGAGGCACAGTTGAATTCACTCCACAGTCAATATACTCATAGGCATCCGTAGACATCTGCTCTGAATGGGACAGGTAGGAGACTTTGATAGTCAGTCTGTGGAGAACACAAAGAATTTTACATTAAATACTAAATATTAATTGTTTTTTATAATGTTATCTATAAAACCAACCACTGAAATGTGACATGGTTAAATGCATAGTTTAAAGTAGAACATACTTATTCGATTTATCCTTGAGTATGTATGGTACAAGTACTTGCAACCCAAAATAAATAATGTCATATCATATGATGCGATTTCAAGTTTTCCTTTCTCTTTGGAGTGTTACAAGCTGTTTGTGAATAGATAAGATCCCTAAAGTTGCAAAGACTAAAGTCTCAAATCCAAAGAGATATTCTTTATAAAAGTTAAGACTCGTCCACGCCCTCCTAAAACGCCTCGTTTAAACACGCCCCCACATGTCTACGTCACTGTGTGGGAAGATTTGCATAATACCGCCCAAATGTTCACGCAAAAAAAGAAGGCGTAACTTCGATTCTCGCTGTAGTATCGTTGCCGCCGCCGCCATAATCTTGGAGACACTGTGTTTCGTTGTGAAAGCGAAACTACTTTACTAGAAATCAGTGGTTAAGTTGACTGTTCCAGAACAGTGCAAACCAAATATTCAGATGTGTGCAGCGCATTTTACGGAGGACAAGGACTGATTCCTGGGAGAGTAGTCTACAATGCTGGTGTTCTGATGAATTCAGTTCCCCTGTTTCCCCTGTCTATGATGCTGACAAATAATGCTGACTCACAGCCTGTAACTACGTTTTCATATTTAAAGAATTTGACACTGATGATTCAAACGCGAGTTTTGAGCAGTGTAGAGCAGTGCTTCGCTCCGGCCGGACAGGGCATCATCACAGTATGGTGAGGGGCGTAACATTTCCGTCTCACGCTTGAGGTATTCGGCCAATCACAACGCACTGGATAGCTGGCCAATCAGAGCACACCTCGCTTTTCAGAATGATGAACTTTGTAAAAATCGACACGTTTCAGAAAGGCGGGGCATAGAGGAGAAACAATAATGTACAGTATGTGGAAAATAATGTTTTTTTTTACCTTAAACTGCATAAACATTTCATTACACCGAATACACAAAATAATGTTCATTTTTAGCAATGTCATATGACCCCTTTAATATATATATAAAAATGTTAAATTAATTATTAATAAAAATATTTAAAAATAGTCAAAAAGTATTTTGTTGTTACTATTTAACAAGGATGCATTAAATTTATCAAAATGCAGTTCTTTTAAACATTCTATCCATCAAGAATGATGAAAAAATTTATCAGTTTCCACAAAAATATTAATCAGCGCAACTATTTTCAACATTGATAATAATAATATGAGCATCAAATTAGCATATTAGAATGATTTCTGAAGGAACATGTGACTCTGAAGGCTGGAGTAATGGCTACTGAAAATCTACCTTTGCCATCACATGAATAAGTTACATTTTATAATATAATAAAATAGAAAACAGTGGTTTTAAACTGACCCCAAACTTGAACAGTAGTTTACATATTTTACTATGGGCGTGTATTGTTTTATGTCATGCACTTTATCTATAAAATGTCAATATAGTCCATAAAGTTCACATGACTGACAGTCAGAAAAAAAATGAATATCTCACTTGGTTTAACCAGTGACCATTTCTGTGTCATGGCCTATAACAAATTTGAGTTATAAAGATATATATATATTTTAAAAACTCAGTATTTCATCTTAGGCTGGTCCAAGCTCTTTGAAACAAACACTGATCTTTAGGGAACATTTCATGGTACATGAATACAATAACTTGTGCTTGTGAGGTCTACAACAGTGGTTAGGGGACCTCAACAAATTTCTAGGTTCCCCTTGGAAGTTTGTTGAGGCCCCCTAGTGGTCTTCAGTGCCCTACTTGAGAATCACTGCTCTAGACCTCACTGAATAGCACAAGCTATTGTATGTCAGTCATAATTACAAGCATTTACTGTTAAATACTGTATTTTCTATTTTTTATTATGCTTGTATTACATCTGTTAATTTATCAAAATTTACACCACTATTGTTACACCAAGTATTTGCGTGTTATGTAAAGATGAACATTGCTGCATATTTCTTTAGAGAGACTGCAGTGGCTAAATTTAAACTTAACCTGTTCCTATAATGTATCAGTAAGATTCAACAGATCTAATCAATAGATATTATCTTCTTAAATATTTAACTTCACATAGAGTATAAACCGTTTATACTCTAACATGATTTAACATTACACATGGACTGAAATACAAGTCATTGGTTGAATCAGTGCTGACAGTGAATAGCATTTAGATACATTTACAAGTTACACCAAATATGAATTCAAACAATTCTTCAATGAGAACCTTCCGAATTCTAGCCTTCAACATGTCAACCAGAGCTGACCAGTGTTCAGTGATTCAGTCAAATAGCATGCTAATAGAAATCTTAAAATAAAGCTGATGCAATAAAGATGAATACTTACTGCAAATGCAAGAATAAGGTGTGAATCTGAATGGAATGTGACTTGCAGTAATTACTGTAAAAGGAACAGACATTAGAGAAAGTTTCTAAGTATATTTTGAGTACTTGAGAGTTCAAGTGTGGAAAACAGTACATAATGATTAAAGACCTTAATGATGAGACATAGATATTGATTGAAGTATTACTTACTTAAGGCCAGAGTCCTCAATAACAATGTCGGCTATAAATTTAATCTGAAAGATGAAAGAAAAATGAATGACATCTTTATTTAAGATTTGTTTTGATTGTCAGGATCAGAGACTTTCAATAATTTTTTTTTTAAATGCATATGAGAAAATAAAAAAATGCTTTATATTATATACGTTTGCTCAAAGTTTTACCGTTTTCTGTGATCGAGGAGGCAGTATGGTGACATTGGGGAACTTGCTGTTGCCAACCACCGTCTCAAAAATGAATGATTGCACACTAAGATTATCAGCTGTGATACTGACAAAGTTTTGGTTGGTAAGGTTCATTTCATGCTAAAGAATGGATAATACAGACAGAGGATTACAAGTTATATATAATGCAATACAGCAGGCAAATCTTAGTGTGACATTTACACACACTTACCGTGATCACCATTTTTACTTTATCTGCAGTGAAATAGACCATAGATGACTTTAGCTCCACAGCTGACATATCCATACTCCGTGGGAAGAGGAAAAACAGGATCAGTGAGCAGATCAAGAGGCAAAGCCCCACTGATATAAACACATACAGTTTCCTGTGGGATATGAAACCATGTACATTAGTTTGAGATAACCGACATGACAAGCACATTTTATTAATCCCTGAAACTGACAATTACAGAAGTAGAGTTTGTGATACTGTCATAGTGATACTGACGTGTGGTGAGGTTTCAGCCTTTGGTCACTACAAGGAATGACTGCCACGAGTTGGTTCTGACCTGAGGATGTCAAGAACAGATGGACAGAATAAGGGTGAGTGCGTTTAAAAGTCGAAACTACAAATAAAACGTTATTTGCAACCACTGAAACTTGCCTCTCGGAATGCGTCCTGTGCCCTGACAGGTAGGACATGGATCCGTCTGTCCTTCTCCATTGATACTGCCATAGTCCAACCATTTGGAAAGCCTCCGTTTCTCTCCATGTTTATTCTGGGACATACTGCTCTATTTCCAGAAGATGCAGGGTCAAAACTAAAGGCCTCTACAATTAACAATAAGACAGCTTCACTAAGGTTTGCCTGTTGTAGGTACGTAATTGCAAAGAAAATCTTTTACTTAAGGTTACTGTAAAAGCGATTGTATTGTTCTAGTTATACATTACACTAATGAACCAAACTGTCTCCAAAACATCCACTGTAGGTCACACTGTAAAGCTACAGTAAAACAATAAGCTCCACAACCATAAAACTCCAAAGATCATTATGAAAATGATTCAAAGTTTCATAATTTGATCAAAGACCTTAAATGGCACAGTTTCCGTGACAATGGACAAGTTCACTTAGAATTGTTATTTATATAGTAATATTTATGCAAGTCATTATGCTCTCAATTTACATACATTTATATTTGAATTAAAGTGGCATGGAAGAGTGCAGCGCAATAGTTCATAATTCTGCGTTACAAACAACGACTATCGCTAAAGATGACTGTGCGGTAAATGCAATGAAATGTTAAAAATATTTAGCGTTAAGCAGAGTTATTTAGTCAAGCTGTAAAACATCAAGACAACTGATAAATTGAGCTGCTGCTCGCCTAGAAAGCATTTGTAGCTCCAAACGCATCTAGGTAGGCAACAACAATTATGCGTTTTAAACCGTCATAATATGTCAAACTAACACCATTTTAAGGGAGATACAAGTACACACTCATCCTCACAATGTCGGATAGTTTTAAATCACAAAAGACACTTTCATGTCACTTTCCTTAACGTCATCATGACACTTCTTCTCGTGTCAAAACATTACTAACTGCGTTTGTCAAATATCCACCTACCGTGAATTCATCGGAACATTCTTGTTTGATATCTCGATTTACTCTTTCCCACAGACTAAGGTCATTTGTTTCGTGAGTTATTGAAGACTCTACACGCAACTTTCCTTCAAGACTCGTGTAAGAGCTTGGAACTTTCGAGTACGCAGCTACTTCCCTCTTTGTTCCTCTTCAGCTGTTTGGTGTCGCCATCTGCTGCTCATAATCGATACTGCGTGTTGATGGACTACGGATGAATACAATCTCGTAAAATTGCATACATTGGAATTATCATATTGGAATTAGTGTCAAGCCTTTGTAGAGGTTTTCTAAATGTGTGTTGTAAAGAATTCACCAAGAAAAAACGTTATCAATTTAAAAATATATTGAAAGAGAAGTGAATTTTGGAAAAAAAAAAAATAATAATAATATGGAAGCAAAAATCTAACAGAATTTAATGAGGTTAATGCTTAAAACAATAAAAAACTATTTATCAATATGGGGTTAGAATTAATTAATTAATTATTAATTTATTTTTTTTTTTTTTTTTTTTTTTTTTTTTTTTTCTAAATCTCTTGACAAAAAAAAATCCTATTAGATCTACTGTGATTATTCCAGTACAACATGCATAACATTCTTTTACACAATCCAATAAAGCTTTGGGAATCCAAAAAAAAAAAAAAAAATTTTGCACGTTTTTTGTTTAATCATTTCACAATTAACAGAAATATAATTTAAACACTATAACCAAAAACAAAATCTTGTGGGTTGGGGAATCTGTGCTCAGTTCCTGTCTCATATGAGGAAGCTGGCTAAAGGAGTAACTATCTTAACCTTTATAACATTCCATTGTTTCAGCGAGTCAGATGTACATTAACCAAACATAGTTTTGCTGATTGGGGTGATTTGAACAATAGCAAGAACATTTATGATTATGCAATGCAAATAACTCAAACACACAGAAATGATAGTGGAATGTTTTTATTCACTATGCTGGACACAAAAAGCCATGTTGATAAGCCTTCAGTTCATAGTAATACATTGAACATGAAAATGACCAAAACTGGTGCCTAGCAAAAACTTTGACCAATCAATCACTGGTTGTGTTAAGCATGACTAATACACTCATTTCACATTCCTATAAGTTTGGCAGCCCACCACTTTAGTGTGATATATGAATTAGTGTGATTTAAAATAAGATATACAAATATAGAGGTCACTGTGACAAAAAACAAAATCAATGCAGGCTTTTATTTTTATATCTTTCCTCTGAGAGGCAAAAGTGCTCAAACAAACCGAAACCCTCTGGGCATTGTCTCAAATGTATCCTCTTATCTAATCAAGCAGTACAAAAGATACCTGAAGCCTAGCTAACAGCAGTCTATACGTGTTAGGTGGGCACACACACTGAATAAAGAAAGCATTAAGACTGCTTATTAAACTTTATGTTGTTTCCTCATTCATAATGTCCTATATAAACATGAAACTAAAATTGTACAATCAAGTAATTGCATCATTGCAGCTATGGTCTGTTATAGTGATACAGTTCTCTTTTTCGAGAGTCCAAACTATTTCTCTAACAATAGACCATCAGAGATCATTTCAATATTTCACCATCACCCCACTCCTGTTCTGACAGAATGCTGCAACATGATGAAATCGTTTACAATTCTTATACTTTATTGAGGTTGCTCGGTGCTTCCTAATGTCTAGAGATGTGCCATTCGCTGTCGGTCAACTGCACCAGCTCGTTGACCACATCAAGCAAATTGTAGTGATGCTTCCTCAGCAACCTTTGATTGAGCGGCTGGTTACTGAAACCCATCTCCTGTAATACAGCCATCATGGAGGCATCCTCGCAGGCTGGGTCAACAGCAGGCCGCTGAAAGACAATCAAACCAAAGTTAGTATGTTGAAGGTCACTCACATGTCAAAACTAGGATTTAGAGATAACAAAGAATGCAGAAAATCCAGACTGAAGTACACAAGGCATGATGCAACTGATTATAGGACCAACTTTTCATATACAGTTGTTTTCTAGAAATAGTATACTACTGTTCAAAAGTTTGGGGTCAGTAAGATTTGTTTTTTGAAAGAAATCGATAGTTTTATTCATCAAGGATGCATTAAATTGATCAAAAGTGACTGAAGACATTTATAATGTTACAAAATATTTAGAACTTTTTATTTAAAGAATCCTGAAAATAAAAACATATTATGGTTTCCACAAAAAAATTAAGCATCACAACTATTTTCAACATTGATAATGATAAGAAATGTTTCTTGCGTATCAAATCAGCATATTAGAATCATTTCTGAAGGATCATGTGACACTGAAGACTACTGAAGAGTAATGGCTTCTGAATATTCACAGGAATAAATGACAGTTACTTAAAATTATAATAATATTTCACAATATTACGTTTAATGTATTTTTTATCAAATAAAGCCTTGGTGAGCATAAAAGACTTATTTCAGAAACATCTTACTGACCCCCCAGTCTTTTGAACAGTAGTGTAATAAAAAAGAAAGTCACTATATGGTGGCTGGTTATGTTCTGGTCTAGTATGCCGTGCACTGATGAGGAAAAATGTCTCACCTGTGCAGGTGTGCTCTGGCCTGTAAAGAGTGCTTTATAAGCAGAGGCAGCCACAGAGAGAGCTCCCTTCACCAGCCCCTCTGTCAGACCACCGTGACGTGCCCTGCACAAGAATAAAAACAGGAACAAAAGGTCATGCCATAATAGTAGCGTGCCAACAAAACAGAAGGACTAGAGAGATTAACTCTCATGAAACCGTTATGAAGCAAAACTAGAAGAGAAACAGCTAAGTGAACATGCATAACTCGACCCAACGTGCTAAATGGTGTGCATGTTTAAAGGAATTTTTAAAAAATGACAACAAAGAAAACACTGGTCAACCACAGGAAAAAAAACTGTCTGCAGAGCTACTTCCTCCTCTGCTGAAATCAAGCTTTTATGTAGATATTCAAAACCAGATCTTTCTCACTTTCCTGAATATGTACATGTATCCTGAACTAAATATTATAATGTGATGCCTGTAATGCATGTAAGCAGAACAACAGCTCAAAACGATGACCTCACTGTGTTGTTATACCTGAGATCCTGGGAGCCGCAGGTCTCAAAGGCACTAACAGGGGCCTCTAAATGAGCTGATCTGCAACCTAGGGCAAAGAACAGACAAGCTATTCTGTCACACATTTTTTTTTAAATGGCTTAAAGCTACACAACTAGTTTAACTACACAACATTTTGTTAAAATGTCAAACACAGTCTTACTGATTATTTAAATAAAGGTACAGAACTGAAGAAATATATGCCTGCCTATAATAATAATAATAATAATAAATATTTAATAATTTAATAATAATTTTTACATCTCTTTGAATATATTTTTAAATTGTATGTATTGCTTTTACTGAATTCTTCATACCTCCACACACTTTAAAAACGTATAACCTATAGAGGCTTGACACTACTTCCAAAACAATCATTTCACACACACACACACACACACACACAATAAAATAATAATCATAATAATAATAAAGTATGTTTTTATTTATTTAGTTAGTTAGCTAAATATAAATAAACATTTTCAACCAAAATTATAACATAGTATGATGTTAACGGTTGCATACAATTGAGAAACTTCTAACCAAAGTTTGATTTACAATTTTTTTTTTTTCACACAACTGACACGGAGACGTGGGGACTCACCACTTGAGTCATCGTCAAGTTGATATGAGGTGTTGTCTTCAAAGGCCCCTGGTCCTGACTCAAGATCGTGAGATCTCACTGATCTGCAAAAGAATCATGAAGCGATTAAAACAAATTAAAGTCCATGTTTAATAATATATTGCATTCACTGTGCATTATTAATTAGTCAAAAGATAATTATCCAATTCTCTGAATGTGATTTAACCTGTGGGTTCGAAGAGATGGGGGTGGCGAAAGAGCTATGGGCGGAGGTGCTATCTCTGGAATTAGAGGAGGAGTGTCCAGTATCTGAGAGGTGCAGAGCATCCGCTTCAGGCTGTTTTGAAGAGCTGGAACAGGGATGGGCTCCTCGTTCTCTCCTTCAGCCGTGCTCTGGATTTGCGGTGCCTCTGGCTCTTTGGCAAGAGGGACTGCAGGCTGGGACATTGCTGAGCTATACATCGATTCTCCCAGGGGCCTGGAAGTATCGAAGCAGTCAGGCAGGATGACAATGTAGTCCTCTGATGAGGCAGAGGACACCTGGCTGTTCACCTCATCCCACTCTCCTGCTTCTTCCTCTTTTTCTTGAAAATTTTCATGTCCCTTTTGTTTCACTTCTTCTTCATTCTCATCCTGTGCAGCTGGGTCGGTATAGAGGTTTTCATTTGAGCCAATCAATGCTTCCGAAAAGACTGTGAAAATAACCAAGTGTAAATTGAAAGAAGGTACAGCTCAAGTAGAAAAGGCATGTTTATTTTTAGCAAGCCAAGCAGAAGGGCACACTTTCAGTATGCAACAGTGCATTAAAATAGTGACATAAAAAAATAAAAAAAACGAAGGAGGAACATGCACACCTGGTGTGACAGTTTCCTCTGTTTTAACTGGCTTTGGCACAGGGACTGGAGCCTCAGGCCTGTTTATGATTGCCAAAGGTCTGTCGTTATTCACCAGTAATGATCTCTCCTGAAATCGAGCAGTGTCATGAACTGCAAAATAATTAGAAGCAAAATTAACAAAATGATAGTGACCTCTGAAATATCTATTGGGTAAATGAACAAAGCATTGAGTTCTGTAAGCACTTATACAGCAGACAGAAGCTCACCGTCATGCCTCCTCAGGTTGGGCCAGGCCCTGCGTTGAGGCTTGCGCTCTGGTTCCTCCTCAAGAGTGAGAGAGCGAATCACAGTCTCGCACACAAACTGGGTCCCTCTGATGTCTTCATCTCCTTCCTCATTGCCTGGAACGTCCAGAAGTTCATTCTGTCTCTGAGGCTGCAACACTAATGGAGAACAAGCCACATCAGTCTATGATTCAATTACAAACGCTTTGATTTACAAAAAGATCATTTTAAATCTGTTTGTTAAATGTAAAAAACTAATTGGAGGTCATTTATCCTCCAGGTACATTGTTTGTGCTACTCTTATGATGTTTTAGTAGAAAAGTTAATGAGAAAAAGTGTAGTATCATTTATTGGCAAAAGCCACTTACAAGTTCATTTTGAACTACAATTCAAAAGTTTGGGGTCAGTATTTTTTATTTTTTTTGTCAAGAAATTAATTATTTTATGGATGCATGGATGCATTAAATTGATCAAAAGCGACAGTTAAGACACTTATTTCAAATAAATACGGTTCTTTTGTACTTTGTATGAATCAAATAGTTCTGAAAAATGCTTCACATTTTCACAAAAATATTAAGTAGCATTAATTGATGAAAGTAATGTTTCTTGAGCACCAAATTAGCATTTTAGAACGATTTCTGAAGCATCATGTGACAATTCAGCTTTGCATTCACATGAATAAATTACATTTTAAAATACATTAAAATGGAAAACAGTTATTTTAAACTGTAATATTTCACAATATTACTGTTTTTACTGTATTTTTGATCAAATAAATGCAGCCTTGACGGGGATAAGAAACTTCTTTTAAAAATATTTAAATCTTACCAACCCCAAACTTTTGAGTGGTTTGTATGTCAAATACTGATTTCCGAGTTTATGAATAACAAATGAGTAACTCTGCTTTAGTGCAACTTTATAGGAACTATCCTTCTATTTAGACATTATTTAGATCTAATCTATAGGGGTTGTTAGATGTAACTACAAATCAGTAATTCAAATTCCACTTAAGATGCTCTAACCTTGACTTTTTCTCCTGCCTGAATGTCCAGCCTCGACTTTGCTTAGCCCCGTTCCATGCTTTCCAAACAAGGGTCCATGATGAAGAGGTGGAGATACGCAGGGGGTCATATCTGAGGAAATTACACAATTACTCTAAAAATGAGGCCAGACTAATTATGCACATGACGTTGAGGAACAGACCCTGAGGCAATTGAATTTAAAAGGCATAATTTCAGTTAGGGGGAAAAAAGCTTTTGGCTTCTTTCCTGAGGCCACAAGAGGGCGCATGGAGCAAAATATTATGCACGTTTCTCCGCATCTCGTGCGCCACTGATAAGGCTGCCTGATGGCTGACGCAGACCTTAAATTCGAAAGCAACGTATTTGCATTCGAATGTGGATTTTTTTTATTTTTTTTTTATTCAACCAATATTCAAAATTCGAATTTTTTTTTTGACAGGCCTAAAGCACACATCACTAAACAAACATACAGTGGTGTCTTTGTGTCCAACAACGCACATACCTGTGCCATCAATAAGTCCACAGAGGGGAAGTAGTATTCTCGCCGAGAGCTGGTAGACACTTCACAATCTCTGGTGCCTGACCAGAACATGCCATCTTTCCTCATTAGACAAAGATCAGTCCTCTATAAGAGAAGATAGTAAAGTATTTAATCTCTCGAAATACTGTTATAACATGACCGTTAAACCTTAAAATAGCAATATTTGAAAACATGAAGGTACTGTGGTTTAAAGTTGACTCACCAGTGATTTGCTGCAGTGGGTGGGTTTCTGCTCTGCACTTGGCACCACTATAATGCTACACCACACTCTGGGTCCAAACTGCACCCCGCAGTGTGCCAGGCGCCAGTGAGACGTGTAGGTGCCCTCCAGCAAGGGCGCCACAAATGCCACGCTCACCACACCAACCTGACCAGGCAGCAGAAAGGGCACTGCGACTTCTTTTTGCTCCCGTGAGCCCAGGGTCAGGTTGCCCCACATAAACTTCAACTACGAAAGACACAACACACATGCAAACGCAGCCCACAACGTGTGGAGACACATTCTTTTCAACCTATAGTGAGTTTCAAAAAGTACCTTGGTATCTGAAGTCCAGCTGATGTTGCCAGTGTTCCTCATCTTCCAGTACTTGATGAACTTGGTGCCTGGCTCCAGACAAGTGCCATCTGGTAGATTCTCATCCAGAAACAAGGCAGTCATTGTGGGCACCAAGGTGGAGCAGGAGACCTTGGGACCCCTGGTTTGAGTGCACAGAGGATCGTCAGAACAGCTTTGTTTCAGTGTCTGTCTTTTCCTTGTAGCTCATATCAAAAAAAGTACAAAAAGGACGTAATACATAAAGGCAGCGGGTGCATTTTGAGGTAGTTCCATCCACTTGCCAGCGATAACTCAACTATAACAGACAATGTGATAATCTTGATAATGATTGTTCTGGACTGGGTAGGGAGGTCAACCCAGCCCTGACCCCTCTCAGTGTGGCCCTTACTCTGGACTGGATGTTTGAGGGTCTGGGCACAGGGCCGGAGTTGGGGCTGGACCTGGGCCTAGAGATGTGGCGGGAGCGGGGGCAAGACCCGAGCTGCCGGTCCCATTGGAGGCTCCACTCCACAGCAGACCTCTCTTCTCCAGCCTCAGCTTCTTCTTGATCTCCTTCACCTCGGCCTTAAGCTGCCTCCGCTCAGCTTTCAGCCGCTGTCTCTCCGCCTTTCGCACCGTCCTGTCACCCCGCCTCAGAAACCTGAGAACGAGCAGAAATTAATCAAATTAGCAAGTGTAATTATATCTCTTAACACCACTCAGGCTAAGTAGAAGATACTAGGGCTGGGAATCATTTCTCGATTCTGAGGCGCTGGGAATCGAGAATCAATTCCAAATCGATGGAATCGATTCCATCAGAGGGACCTGACTCCTCTTTAATAGCCTTTTTAAGTTCAGATTAGTTGAACATGTTCTTCACAAACAACAATGAGGAATCAATTCTAGAGTCCCAGGAACAGGAATCGGAGTCATTTCCTAAAATTTTGGATTTGAACAGCCCTAGAAGACACACAACATCGTGATTATTTTGGCTTGCCTGGGTTCTGGAGTAACTCCACGTTCAGGAACAGACAAAGGAGTCCATGTTCTCTTTAGGTTGTGGCTGGGATCGTGTTTATGACTACATGGCTCACATAAGATGCAAGATGGACAAACGCTGCACATAGAAGAAGGAAAATGTTTCATATTGAGCTTAACATTCGACATCATGTAATTCAGTTTTTTTTTTTCAAATAGTGTGTGCTTATTAATTATTTTTGAAGAGTATAATTTGTTAGTTTTAGGACATTCTCACCTGCACTGATATCCTCCTCCAGTGGCTGGTCCTTTACAACTACTGCAATTTGGAGTTGAACTAGAGGCCCTTAGCGTGGTGGAGCTCGTAGCTTTCTGAGTGCCAGAGGTGCTTGGCTCTTCTGCAGGAGGATCTAAGGCTGTGTGTGTGCAACACTGGCCAGAAAACTCACTACACATCCTGTCCACCACCTCCCTTACCACTTGATCTTTAAACTGCAATGATGATTGAGAACAATTTTGCAACAATTTGGACCAGATTCAATAGAAAGTAATGTTTATTATGAGATGCTAGTTTTCTCAGGTGCAATTTTATTGTTACATGCAAAAATCAAAGCAAAGATCTATGAAATTATAAGACTTTCTTTAGGATACAGTACCCTGTCCATGTAGGATTTAAACCACGTTGGTACTGCTTCCTCATCGGTTTTCATCCCTTTGTTTTCTTTGGCCACAGCCTGTTCAAGGAAAACAACTCAGTCTGAAATGATCTCAGCCTGTAATAAGTCCAGTCCATTATTATTCACAATGTCTTATTCAACAAGATATGCATGAACTAATAAGCAGCTCACACTATAAAGATGGCATATAGTATGTTTTATTAAAAGACTGCAAACTGCTTACCGAGTCCCGCTCGGGGGTCACCTGGGTCTCCTTGTCTGCCATCTTGACCCTTGCTCGATACGGCGGAGCTGGTCTGGGATCTATCTTTAGTTCTTTCAGCTCTGCCTTCACTGCACCACCCTCTGCCTGACCCTTCATCTTATAGACATTCATGTGTAGCTGGTTGGCCTGTTTAAATGCACTCTAAATGAAAAAATAAATCACGAAAACATTATGTTAAAAGCCAGGGGAATTTTTTTTTTTTTTTTGGAATTATAAATTGTGACTACATTGTGTTAAAAGCCTGGGGATTTTTTAAAATTATGATTATAATGATGGCATAACTTTTCACAGCATGGCTCAGATTTGGCTTGTGACTGAAAAAAAGATTGGTGTTCTTACCTTTAGAGCTTCTGTATACTCATCTGTGATGATAATAATAACATAAAATAATAAATAATATAGGCAATAATATTTTATATTCACTATGATATCAATATTTGAACACTACAGACTGAATGTATTACATACCTTGACAGTTTATGCACACCTGTAAAAATAAGAAGACAATATCAATAGAAGTACTTTTGAAAACAGATTTATAACAATAGTCAACCGACTTTTGTCAAACTCATACTTTAAAAAAATAGAATCCATCAATGTAAAACTATGAAATCACAGATATATTCAAAATGATATAAACTCGTTATTAAACTGTTATTATTTACCTCCTCGTTGTCCTCGTCAAAATATTTCACTTGAAAATGGATCAGGCCGAATGTAGTTTTAATCTACAAGTTATAAAAAGGCACTAAGTCAACTAACAATGTAAACAAACACCATCAGGAACTGCAGACTTTGTTAAAGACATCGAAGAGTTACAGGCCGATTAGAGTGAAAATCGCTATTCTCCAACGTTATTATTTATTTACAAGCTGTCATCTGATTTATGGCCGAACAGAAAGGTCAAGAGCAAATGACAGATACAGTTGCAATTGATATCACTGGGGTTTGTATAAAAGACCCAACTGTGATATATGTTAATACATATCTACTATAATAGGATTAAATATTTTGACTGAAGGTTAAACGTCTTATACGTTACCCCCCGGTTAAGGTTTGTTTATGTAGGCCTCGGCTACGGCCTTCCAGAACCAAGAAATGTAAACGTCCCCACATAAACGCCACCCAGCAAGGCTTAATGACTCCTTACCCAGGCCTCCACCGTCTCCCACTGTGCTTTGTTCGTGTCCAAGACTGGAAATTTCTTCACGTTGCCCCTAAAGTTCACTTTGACAGTGACGGGGAGGTTCATGGCTGTTAGCCAGGGTCAACTAATGCGCTTGATGCGGGGATGTGACGCTCTATAAATGCCCGTGGTGGTGTCAACACTGTCAGACTTGTCTTTTGCGTTCTTGTTTACATCGCTAGATTTGTACACGCCCCTAAAACACGTCAGAGGAAGTGTCTCGGATTTACTTTAGGTCCTAAATAAATAATAAAATTAAACATATTTGAGGGCTCGTGAAAGTATTTAACAGTTTCTTGTAAGTACTTATCTTGTGATTCCATCAAACAATATTTTTACAGAGAAAAATATGACGCACGCATGCACACTACGTCTTTCGAAGTCGTCCCGAACATAGATGTGTGAATATGTAGACACCGTTTTAGCACGGAAGCTATTCTGATTACAGCGAATCGTCAGTATGTACACTATATTGTATTGATTTGGTTTTGTCATGAATGTCAGATGATTCTGCATATTCCAGATGATATCAAATTCAAAATGAATGAAGAGTAAATATTTCCACACTGCAGAACAGATTTGAAGGCTATGTATTCCCATCTATGGTCTCGAAGTGTTTACGTCATCTAGAAGCGCGCAAGTGCCTTGTGGCTGACAGCAGTTTAGTGAGCCACACGGTTAGTTAATGCTTTTAGGACAATCCATTACTTTTATCCTTTATTGAATTGAGACGATGTCTTCGCTTCTTAAGGTGGACAATGAAATCAAAAAAAAGGTAAATGTCTCGCCGCTTCCCTTATTTTAATACAGAGCACTCCGATGAACCGTTTGTAAATGTTAGCTTGCGGCTAGCCGGCTTGCGCGTGTCACCTCGTGAGCGTGTTTGCTAACTTTTACTCACATATATGCTTGTGAAATCAGTTCTGTTTTAAGCAGAAAATACATATTGTAATAAAGTATGTGAGGATTATACATATCAAATCTTCAGGGTGAAGCCAGAGCTCCCACATGCGCGTTAACTGCGAGTGTGTGGATGGATGAAGCGTGTTTTTAGCACAGCAGCATGCCGCTGCGGGAGAACTGCATAGTGGTTTCACCACGATTTTAACATCATTAAGCTAAAAGTATATTAAAGTCGTTAGTTTATGTTGTCAAGCGATTACGGTGAAGATCGCGAGGAAGGCTAACAAGTCACGGGAGAGCGGGAAACGGCTCGATTTCATGGTAACGTTACATGTTGTAAACATTCAGCGTCTTAAAATAGAAGGGCCGCCGGTTGCGTTTTTTTTTCTGAAAGTGATTGACTTTCAAAGACACGACATTATAAACCGTTACAACAAAAATCAGATTGTGTATTACATGTCTTGTGGTTTATAGTTATATATGAATAATTCTTGTCTTGCCAGGTTGATGCTTTCAGGGAACGAATTACATCAGAGGTAAACTGCTGCATTTACCCAGAGTTTATATACATTTATATATATGAATGGTTTTGTGACTGTTGGACAGCTTATGGTTTAATTATTAAAATTTAGGCTGAAGACTTGGTTGCAAACTTTTTCCCGAAGAAACTGTTAGAGCTGGACCAGTTTTTGAAGGCAAGTTTAATAATGGAAAAATGATGCATTCTTGGCATTTACTTATTCAGATGAACACATTAATTTGTGTGATAGCCTTTTGATTACGTCTTGATTTTTTTTTTAAGGATCCCACAATTAATATCCGTGAGCTGAAAGAAATTCATTCAGAGATCAATCTGACGGTGCCAGACCCAATTCTACTTACAGACATCCATGATGGACTGGAGGGGGTAAGAAGCCATTTTTCTCTTAATAGGATAGGATTCTGTTGCTTTGTGCAAAAGATTGTCTGTTTGGCATGAAACAAAAAGATCAGCCAGTAACCTTGAAATATTTTCTCAACAGCAAAATGCTAAAAAGAGGAAACTCGAAGATGGTGCAGGAGATGACAAAGGTAAGTTTTCCTTCCTAATAAAAACAATATCTTGGATTTGGAAGGTGAATAAAATAAATTTGAGACCTATATTGATACCAAAACATTTTGCTCTCACTCTTCCCTACATTATCCTGTGGCCCTGTTTACACCTGGTATTAAGATGCGTTTTTGTCAATCCAATCAAAAGTGGACAACACTAAATACAGGTGTAAACGGGGTGTAAAACATTTTACTTTTGACCACTTTCAGAGGTAGCTGAAAACACATTAGATTGGATTGCTTTCATAGTGTTCTTGGACCAAACCACATGAATTATGATCTCATTCACTGGCTTTCCTGTTCACTCGTACATTCAGTAATACTCGTGCGTCACACTGAGTGCTCATGTGAAAGTGATGTTGAGTGTGACGAAATCTGAACACAAGTGGTCAAGAGATGCATTTGAATGCATGTTGATTACCAGGTGAAAACAGTAATGTATCTCGCCTGACCACTTATGATCGAATCACTGAAAATGCATGTTAGTACCAGGTAGAAATGGGGCCTATGATTTCTGTTTGTAGTTGGCGGTACCAAAGTCTTTGTCATGCCTGGTGGAATGATGAAAAGCAATGGCAAGCTGGTGGAGCTGATTGAAAAAGTCAAGCCTGAAATCAGAACTGTCATAGAAAAATGCAACACGGTAAGACCATGTAACCATAGTCTCAGACATGCTCTCACTCTTTAAAAGTGTGTTGGATAAATGTCATTTGCTTTGTTTTCTAGGTTAAGATGTGGGTTCAGTTGTTAATCCCAAGAATAGAAGATGGCAACAATTTTGGCGTCTCAATTCAGGTACGGTGCCACATTTTTCATTTCTTCATTTGGTACATTGAAGGTCTTGTAACAGCATAAGCTATATTTGTTGTAGGCAGACATAAAAGGACAAGCAGTGATTCTTCACAATTTACTGTATTTTTTTGTTGTTTAAAGAAAAATGATTCCTTATGTTTGGTGTTGTCAGGGAATTTCAAATGAGAAAAGACTTTGTCAGCCATTTAGCTGGAGTTATGATTCTGTTTATCTTCACCATCCACAGGAAGAGACGGTGACTGAACTCAGAACAGTGGAAGGGGAAGCAGCTTCTTTCTTAGATCAGATTTCCAGGTACGTGTCTAAAGGTGATGATACACGGGGCAACTTTGAGCAGTGTTGCTGGGCAGTGTCACCGAGCGATGTTGCTTGGGCACATTCCCATTGAGAATGGGCAACAAATTTTTAGATACATTTGTTGTATCATCATCTTAAGTCAATGTTAATCAGAGATTTGCACACTTTATTTTACCTTCATATTTTTTTACCTTCAAAAAAAATTTAAAAAAAAAACTTTTTTACAGGTACTACATCACAAGGGCAAAGCTGGTTTCCAAAATAGCAAAATACCCTCATGTTGTAAGTCATATCTAAAGTACACAGCATTTATATCAGGAATTCAGTAATTATTTTATACATGTATAATATATATTTTGACTGTTATAGGAGGATTATCGTCGCACGGTGACAGAGATTGATGAGAAAGAATACATCAGCCTCAAGATCATAGTGTCAGAACTGAGAAATCAATACGTAAGTATTGCTATAACAGTAATAATGCAAATTATCTTAAAGATTATCTTTATTTTGATGTACAGAAAGAAGTCAGATTACGGTACGTATGTGCTGTCTGGGAGTTGTTGTGATTGATTTAATAATATGTAATTGTACTGCAGGTAACATTACATGACATGATCCTGAAGAACATAGAGAAGATCAAGAGGCCGAGGAGCAGCAATACAGATGCTCTGTACTAAGATCCCCCTCCCCTTTCATTCTTGGCCTGTTGTTCCACCATTTGGAGCTAGCTTTAGCCTTCAGTTGGTTCTAGAGCAGTCCTGTTACCCATTATACCCAGGCCAAGAGAATGACACCTCAATCTGGCCTGATAGTACATGCCACTTAAGATAGAATTGTAAAATATGGTCACGATTTTAAACCCTTTAAAATGAGCCCTTTTTGATTTTTATTTTTTTGTTTCTTAGTGGACAGTATAAATGTATAAAGGCAGAACCTGAATAATGCGTCCCGAGGAAACTGACTCCGATTTGTTTTTCTTTAATTAAAGAAATGTTTCAACAGTGGATTTAATTTTGTATCTACATTTAGACATGATGAGCATGTCATCCATCCGCTGCCTGCTGAGGAGAGTAGGAACTAATTACCTTCCCCTCTTTAAGCACACCCACAGTGCTGAGAGCTTAATGTAGTCCTCTGCCCATGCAGATGAGCCGCTTTAATGATGCTATATGGAATCAAATCCATCTGGACAGTGAGCTGAATGCCGTTGCGGCATCAACGCCTCGGTAGCAGTACATCCAAGAACTTGAGCTCTTTGTCTGAGACGCATGCAGCTATGCAGATGGGGATTGTTGGAGGTGTAGATTGATGTTCTCATACGACAGTTCAGTAAACAAGAAGTTAATATTGAATAACTTACATTTTAGACCCAATATTGCCAGAAGGGTCCATTCACACAGAGCGCGTTTTGCATTTTAGTGCACAGCTTTTCCATCGTTTTACTATGCAGTAATGCACTAGACAGACATGTTTGACTGTTGCGCTCACATCATGCCTTTTCCATTGTCTTGTTCATGTCACAGTGTTCTAAAAATGTGGCACTCAAGTTGAACAAATCTTTGTTTTGAACAAATTGGTTGCATAAATGATTCAATGGTTTGTTCATGAAGATGGTCTGTGTCCAAAATCACCCTCTATATACCCTGATGCAATGCACTATTTGAAGTAACAGCCGTTTGTAGTGGTGTTCAAAAATAAAGTCGACATTATCATGTGCACTCATTCATTCCCATAATGCACCTTAGTAATGAGTGCACAATAAATGTACACTGAACAGCTAGCCACTATATTAGTAGAGTAAAATAAGGAATAATTAATGAGGGTAAAAGGGTGATTTTGCATGCAGCAAGTCACTTGTTTTATTCCTAAATGAATCAGTGATTTGAACAAATTAGTTGAGGAAATGATTCAATGAATCAATCATAAAGAAAGTCACTTGTTTTGTTCCAGAATGAATCAGTGGCTGCGTCCGAAATTGCATACTCTCATGAGTAGGTACTTATTTTGAATAAGTAATTACTTCATGACTGCTAAAAAAAGTATGTTCTATATAGTATGAATGTGTGTAGTATGAATGTAATCTGGACGTACTACATTCGCCATGTTGTCATTATCACGAGACCTACCAGTGTCAGTTGTGTCACTTCACTGCCATTCACAACTCCTCTCCCATGGCCTCATGGTATAGTAAAATGTCCATCGTATGCAAACTGGAGAATCTTACTGGAGGTAGCAGGTCATCCAGCCTACTCTCTTATGAGTATTGTGAATTCAGACATACTATATAGTAGGGAAGTATGCGATTTTGGATGCAGCCCTCGTTTCAGAACAAATTGATTGAGTAAATGATTCAATGACATACGAATATGGACCATTTATTGATTCATGTCACTTCATTGAGTGAGTCACTGAATCATTCAATCAACCGATTTCTTCAAAAACACTGATTTATTCAGGAACAGACAGTTGTGCGTCGCCACCTACTGGTGTAAGAAGTAACCTGCAGAAAAAGTCACTGAAAAATCCCTATACTAACACACAGACTGACAGTGTTTCTGGAACACAGACAAGCAGAATGTTAAAACAGTGAAAAGTACTTTTCCGAATTAACTGTATATTAGCAATCTTAGAATGGCAATCAGTGTCGAGGACTGGAACACACTGTTGTATAATACTCCTCGAAATCACAGGTGCGTCCATGGCTGATCAAGCCATTTTGAACATGCTGCACCTCCTCCCATCCAACACGCCTCCTCCGCCCCGCCTTCCACACCCCCACCCTCCCCAACATGGTGTAACTGTGGTTTCAAACAGAGTACACACACAGTACAAGAAAGAGAGTCAATACATTCCAGTGCAGTCCGTCCCATTTCAATGACTCATGTCCTTTTCATTCCTGCCTCATTTTTCCTGCCTCCCAGTATTAGCAATCTGCTTTTCGGCAATGCATCTGTCAGCTAGAGGCATTTGGGAGACCGTAGAAAGGGTTGTTATAGAGATTTGCCCGAAAGAACTGCATGGGACAGGGATAATGGGTGGCTTTTCAGGAAGCTTCTCTGTAACAGGACAGGGTCAGGTGCATCTCAGTTTGGTCTAGGTCTGGTGGGCAGCTGCTGTGAAAATGAAGTGCATCGCTGCGATGACGCTGACCTCCGCATGACCTTCTCCCGAGAAAGGCGGAGTTGGCACAGGGAGCTATAGGGAGTGTGCGTTGCCATGACAACACCTGCAGTGTGCCACTGATATCATTTATTTCTCACACAGGGGGGCAGCTGGCAATGGTATTCAGATGGGCCCATTGCTCTCCAGCGACCAGGGGACAGATTGACAGCTAATGATGCCTTAAAAAGGAGTGGCTTAACTTGAACAATATCATGACAGGATCAAAAGTGAATCTTGTCTATAATAACACCAGAATACCAATCAACCTTTTCTTCCTCTCCCCTCTATAAATTTCCCTCTAAGATGACAGACTTTGCATGCATGCCTCCTTCCTCAATCGTGTTTTAATCATTTCCCTTATTTGCAAACTCTCCCTCGGTGCCCGTGTGCAATAATTTTTTTCGGTTACGAGTAGAAACGCACACACACCGTGGAGGCAGTAGACATGGTAATAAGAATGAGACATGAGGCCTCTGTCCCTGGCCACCAGCTGACTGAGGTAGGCCTTGGGAGTGATGGAGCGCAGGAAGTCTCTCATTGCCCCGCCGCTGAACCCGGCACTCGGGTGCTACAACCCCCTCCTCCTCATTTCCTCTCCTGCTTCTCTTTCCTTAACTCGCATCGTAAAGCATCAGCTCCACACGCTCAGTGCTGCACAGGGACTCACTCATCCAGCCATCTTAAAAGACAAACACCAATACATCACGTTGTTTGCTAGTCCTAAGCAGCAGACACGGCAGGTGGCGAACAGGTATTGATCTGCTGCTCGAGCAAAGACAGCCATCGTTCAATTTATCTCAATCAGTGCATTTCATTTGCATGTCATTTTCATCGTAGCTAGCCATTAAGAACTCGTAATATCAATATTTGTTTGGCGTAGTCAAATAAACCAGAGCGGAAACACCACAGGCCTTATTTAATCCCAAATCCTGGGCGTTCGAAGGTGCGACATCTAGTAAAAATGTGGATGACCAAATAATCTGCCATTGTAAAAGTACACTTGGGGATTACTGATGGCACTTAAAATTAATAGGCATTTAAAGTGGATTGTGTATGCTGCTGAGAGCCTGTAATGATGGCTGTTTATGTGGCCTCTCATTTATAATAATTATGCAGAGTGTGAGGGGGGCGGCCGCTGTGTAGTTCTGGACTATTGGCTTAGTCTGAATAATGACCTACTGTAGTTGACCGGGAGATGACCGTTGCCTTCTGCATGACCCCAGAACCCCAGACTCACCCCCTGATGCCTCTGCTGGTAAATAGAAAGCTCAATATGTCTATACAGCGCCTCTATTGCCACAAAGAAGGCAGGTCCTTAGATGAGTGCGTGAGAATGAGTTAAATAAAAGAGTGTATATTTCCACTGGATTTTCCTTTTCTTTTATGGCACCTTTTCCTTTTCTTTAGGCATTTTGTAGGAGACAGACCCCCTGGGCGGGAGGCCAACTGGAGCAGTCATCTGTCTGAAGTTTACGAGGATGTGTCCCACAAGGGAGGAGATAACAGTCACAATCACCCAGTTTTGTCTGAGAGAACTGCACATTCATATGCAAATTCACATTTATGTCTACCTTTAAAAACCTGCACAGTGGAACATGAGAAAATTACACAAACATATGTTTATCAGATTAAATGGCAGTCTAAAACACAAACTATATATAAACTACACATAAATATAAATAATATATTTAAAATATATTTATAAATATAAATTTAATTTGAAATTTAAAATAAAAAAATATAAATATAATGAGCCAGATTTTTAACACAAACCATCAAGTATTTGTTTTAAAAACCACTAGCTTGAAAAACCTTCCAATCTTCAGCCAGAAGGTGGCAGTAGTGTCCACAGCCATACTGATGGAGCGTCTGGATGTTAAAAGTAGGTTGGACCTTGTCTAGACTGGCATCTAAGATTCCTGGTTTACAGCCCCTAATGGTGAGAGTGTAAAGCACATGCTGTAGAAAGGCCAAGACGAACTGAAAGAAAGGGATATCAGTGGGCTTGCATGTTAAAAGGGTCCTTGGAGAAGTTTGCCTCCATCTTTAGTGCAATAAATCTCTTTGCTTCTCATTCCAGGATTTTAAGGGGATTCCAGTGGGAATTCTGGCATGTGTTGGGTCTGACCTTTGGGAGTCATGTATTTTGAATCTAGGCGCATAAATTAAGAGTTTGGAATGCAAAAGGATGGTATGGTTAAAAAAAAAAAGAACAGTTCAGAAAAAAAAACTCTCTACGGGGCCCTTCAACTACACATTTAGAAAAAATAAACAAAGAAAACAAACTATAATGCAAAAAAAAAAAAAACAAGAGTTACAAAAATAAGACAAATTAAAGTACATGTAGATAGCGTACATGCAATGTGATTAGAGCAGGAAGAAAAACATCTCCAAATATCCTGCTGCCGTGATTCTTCAGCCTTGAGGATTGAGTAGGCTGTACCAAGCTGGCAGATGGATGTTAGCCTTCGCCGATATTTCATGTTCAAGTGTTCTGAACTAAGGAACCATGTGGCATGAGCAGGGAAACAATGGTGGCAAGGAGAGGCTGATCTGAAGGAAACAGTGAGCCATAATGCAACTATTATGGTTGCACACTAAATAAAATCTGAATGAATCATCAATGAAATGTAGCAACAAAAAATAAATTTGAGATTGTACTGAAATTCAGTGTTGGGCATGGCAGTGCAGTTCAGAACTTAAAGGGATAGTTTACCCTCATGTTTGTCCCAAACCAGAATGAGCACAAAAGAAGATATTTTGAAAGGACTCTTCTGTCCATGCAAAGATAGTAAATGGGACATTGTGACATTGGGTCATTGTGTGGACAAAAAAAAACTTTTCAAAAATAAATTGGTTCAGAATGACATGAGGGTGAAAATACCATGACCCCTTTAAATTTATTTTCCATGTTCCATCTGAGCATTACCAAAATACTCTAATAATAAATACTAATGAAGCAACTATTTTGTGCATGTGCTATCACACTCTAAAATGCTCCCACATATTATAGATACATGTAGTGATTTGTGGAGATGAGCCGAATAGCTGTTTATTCACTGTAAGTGGTGGATCAATAAAGACTGATGAGAGAGCTTTTTTTAATCTGTACGCTCTGCTTACACCAATGCTATGACAGCGCTGTCGACCTCTTTGATTTGTGACTTCACAGCGGTCAATCATAGCACTGCCTCAAAAACCTGTTGGTTAGCGGAACTGATTTAGCACTTTCCACGTCTTTATCACCTTGTAATTACGCTCGGTGTTGACACAAATATACTTGGCCTCCCCTCCACGCCTCTGTGCAGCAGAATTTATGCACTCAGGTTTTATGACCACTGCTTTATGAGTGGAACCGCTAGAGTTAGGCTTGAGTTCTAGCCATCGGCCTATATTTCATTCAGTAAGGTCAACGTTCCAGGGAAGCACCCGTAAAACAAGAGCTGCAGCCCCACATTGTCTGAGACGATTCTGAGGATGCATCCGAAGAGGTCTAAGAGATTTGAGCGATACAAGTGCAGCCATTTCGAAAATACTGCCATCAATAAAAGCTATTTCAATTACATGTCAGTCACAGAGGGATTAAAAGTAAGAGCTGATAAATCTACTTGTCTGAATATAATAACAGCATGATGACAAAATCAGAGTCATGCTCCAGCTATCTGAGATGGTTAGAATCATTGTTTACACAAATTAGAAATATGGCATGAGATAAAAATAAATGACCCATGCACATCCTTACCGTGTTTTGATAACCAACCACAGTGGATGTAATATATAATCACTGTTTTTTGAATAACTGAATCTGAATGTTATTTAATTCTGATTTTAGGCTTCATTAGCTGTCATATCTGTTCATTTCATTAGTGTTACTTGAATATCAAGAGTGCCTAAATTAATGGTAGAATTCTTTCTTTAACTTAAAAGGACTGATCACCCAAAAACTAAAATTCTGTCTACTGAGTTATTTACTCACCTTCAGGTTCCAAACCTGTATGAGTATATTTCTTCTGTTGAACACAAAAGCAGATATTTTGAGGAATGTCGGTAACCAAACATCTGCTGGTGGCCACTGACTGCCATAGTATGGAAAATAAATACTATGGAAGTCAATGGCTACCAGCAATTGTTTGGTTACCAACATTCTTCAAAATATTTTCTTTTGTGTTCAACAGAAGAAATAAATTCATACTGCAGAACACACACACACACACAAAACACTAAGATATAAATATCAAATTTTTGTGTGTGTTACAAAGAAGAAAAAAGGTCATACAGGTTTGGAACAACAATGCCAAGAGAGTTTTCATTTTGGACGAACTATCCCTTTAAGCTAACACTGAGCTCAGTTAAAGGCAAAATTAAAACACATTGATTCTTTCAGTGGTGTATCTTTTAGAAACAACTACACTATGTGTTCCTGCTAACATCCCATTTGTAGGACACAAAAATGTATGGATTAAAACGAATACTTCAAATAAAGTGGTTTGCTTGGCTGATCATTCAATTTTCCAAAACACAACTACAGCAATGAATCAACAGCATATTATTGAAAATGTGCCTCAGTACAGTATTGCAGTGGTCTACAGACCACAGATGTACAAGGAGTTTTCTATTATGTCAATATGACATGCTACAGGTTTAATTTGTTGCCTGCAATTCTCTTGGATATCTGTAAGAAAAGTCATTATAAATGCATCTGCTTTGTTAGAAAGCTGATGTGTTGCTGATGCTATTCATTTCTTAAATTGTGTGATTGACATAGAATAATCAACAGAAAAAAAGCAATAGAAATAGAAGCCACAAATCTTGATTCATAATGTTTTGGCTGAGGCCTTCTTTTTAAAATGCTGCAATAAGAATGTACTGACTGAGTGAAGACCATCCCAGCTTTGTCATTTAGAATACAGTAAATGAATAGCTGCTAAGAGAAAGTCAGTGAGTATTGACCGATATGACTCATCTTATGGCCAGCTGCGTATTATTCATCATTAGTGAGGAGATGGATAGAGCGAGATAAGAAAAAAGAAAACCAAAATACATGCAGAGCGCTTCAACTAACAAATCAGCCAAGGACACAGCCAACAGGGATGAACTAAAAGTGTGTGTGTATATGTGTGTGTGTGTGTGTGTGTGTGTTTTTATGAGAGATTGAGGGAACAAACACCGACCTTGCTGAGGATGTGGATGACATCTCCTCTCTGGAAGGCCAACTCATCGGGTCTATCAGCTTCACAGTCCCACAAACCTTGGTAATAATTTGCATAATCTGAAGACCCTTTATTTAAAACACAGAGATAAAAAAAAATATTTAGATTTTTTAGTCAATTTATAGAATTTCTCTATCCATGCACACAATCTACTTACCAGGCTTTTCACTCCACTCTTCAGCGTTGTCAGTATTTTCATCATCTGAAAAATACAGAGGGTCAAAGGTTACAGAACAAGTACTACTGCTAAGCTTTAAATATACATTCATCTTTTGGCACCAGTCTACTGCAGCTAATAATGCTACATATTCCTTGCAAATTCAACTTCTGGATCAACTTTGTGTACCTCTGAACTCTTTCATAAGTACATTAAACAATATCTGTGGTGCTGGCAGAACAGCCAGCTCCTGTTTGATTTATAGGGGAGGTGCCAGGCCGGGTTAGATGGCTAGTGTGTTTCAGGCAGACAGGCATTGATTCTGGGCGTGGCACCTCTAGGTCTATGAGGTGACAGTGATAGCCCAGCTTTCCGTCTCCCACATCCATCCTCACGCTGTCAGCCTGCCGATAAAACCACCGTCCAGCAACCCTATACTTCCCACAGCACAAGCTTGCCCTGAGCTTCCAGGAACAGCATGAGGAAAAAAACCTGTAAAGCTAAAGTAGCCTTTTACCATATGTGCAAGTGCAAAATATACATCTAAAACGTGAATGAAAAAAAAATGAGAGGTCAAAATGAGCAATTTCAAAGTGTAAACTGATATGCGCATTCTGAATCTCAAACATTTTCCAGTTAAAATCAAATTGTCAGATTAATTTCCGGGATAGTGCTGAAGCATTAATGAGGAATACAGATATATACACTACCATTCAAAAGTTTGTGGTCAAAATGTTTTTGAAGGAAGTCTCTTATGCTCACCAAGGCTGCATTCATTTGATCAAAAATACAGTAAAACTGTACTATTGTGAAATATTATTACAATTTATAATAACTGTTTTCTTTTTAAAAATATTATAAAATATAATTAATTCCTGTGATGGCAAAGCTAAATTTTCAGCAGCCATTACTTTAGTCTTTAGTGTCACATGATCCTTCAGAAATCATTCTAATATGCTGATTTGGTGGTCAGGAAATATTTCTTATTATTATTAACGTTAATATTTTTGTGGAAACCATGATATATTTTTTCAGGATTCTTTAAAGAAAAGAAAGTTTAAAAGCACAGCATTTATTTAAATTTTTTATGACCATATAAATGTCTTTACAGTCATTTTCAAATATTTTAATGCATCCTTGGTGAATAAAAGTATTAATATTTTTCTTTTAATCTTACTGACCACAAACGTATGAACGGTTGCATACACAATTACATATACATTATTTTTTTAATAGATTAGTTAATATATGAGCACACCATATTCAGCACTTTTTAGACAATGTCATAAAAGACCTGCTCAGCACTTTTCCAAACTGAAAATCTGAGAGGCATAAGAAAATGAGAGAGAGATGAATGAAGGGCGGAAAAGTGAGAGAGGTGGTCACTCGATCCGCCATATGTGGCCAGCTCAGCTGCCCAGCACACATGGCAAAGTAAGGTGAAAATGACAGCACTCCAGAGTGATGTATTTCTCCTCAGAGATCTCATTAGGTCCTCCGAGGATCTTGCTATCACTTTGGGTGACCAGAGCTTGATGTATTTGCTCTTATTGATGGTGTTCAACACTGTAGAGTTGATGGCTACAGCCTCAGTTACTTTGCTCCAACATCCCATCAAAAACTGATGTCAGTGTTTAAGATGTGTTATCAGGGTAAACAAATTCACAGTTATGTAAGTTTAGCTATCAGGATAATCCAATATTTAACTCTTTTTTTTCTGTACCTGGAAGCACTTCATAAATGTCCTCTTCATCCTCTTCTTCATCTTCCTGAGTCTCTGCTTGGTCCTTCCATTCCTTGTGGCTGCTTTGGGGGGTTTGCCCCAGACTCAGGGTTGTAACTGGAGCAGATGCTGGCCCAGGACGTGGTGGTGGTGGTGTGGTAGCTCGTTCAATGTCATCATATGTCTCTTCCTCTTCTTCCACCTCCTCTTCCTCATCATCGTCAAAGGGGATGAAGTTAGAGCTCAGATCTTGGAGAGAAGCCATAAAACAAACATTAACACCTAAATAAAGAAAATGACAGCACACAAATTATATACATTCCTTGTGCATGCAAACATACTTGGCAGTAAATCTCAATCTGATTATGTTAACCAATCTACATGTTGTGGTGTCCCAAAAGTCTGTGACCACTAGTGAAAATGCTTCTATTGTAATAAAAAATTCAGTAAAAACAGTAATATTGTGAAATAGTATTACAAGTTAAAATAACTGTTTTCAATTTAATTTATTTTTAAATGTAATTTATTCCTATGATGGCAACGCTGAATTTTCCTCTAGTGTCACATGTCACTCTCCAGATATTGGAGAGAAGCCATAAAAACAAACATTAACACCTAAATAATGAAAACGACAGCAGACAAATAACCGATCTACACTTGGTGGGTTCCCAAAAGTCTGAGACCACTAGTGACTTTTTGCAATTTTCTAATTTAATGCTCTTTATTACAAATGACATTACCAGCATAATTTAATTTGAGTGAAAAGCTGAATTAATAACATGATTTTCATAGCCTTTTCTTCCTGGTTTGTCACAATTTTGCTTTAATGACAGCAAGAATCCAGCTGCATTAACTCTACACATTTGCACTAATGATCATGTGATCCAGCATGATTTGAGAATACTCAATGTCACAAATTTGCTTTGTCAATAAGTGGTACATAAACAGTTAAAGGGGCCATATGATGCGATTTCAAGTTTCAGCATGTCAACATATTCTGTTACACCAAATACACAAAATAATGATCTTTAAAAAAGCATCATATGACCCCTTTAAGAAAATCAAATATTTAAATAATTAAACTTTTTTTAAAATCCAAAATCATTAAAATATTGTTTGTTTCAGTGTGTTCCAACATTTTGGGTCCTCAGTGTAGCTTTGTAGAATTTATTTTAAAAAATTATATCAGAAATGTAACTGTGCAGAAATCTGGAGAAAAAGAAAGAAGTGTTAAATTTGACATTTATTACAGCGCTAATACTAAATGACCTAAGCGAGATCCCAATTTCGTCGGTCATCCGACGTGACGTCTCCGTTCCCTCCTTCAGGGAACGAGGGTTACCATACGTAACCGAGACGTTCTTCATTGTAATAACAGCAAGATGACTGAACACAGCTACAGGAATGAGCAATGTGAGTGTGTTTGTGTGTGTTGAACCTGGTAAGAACGTCTTCCAGGAGCACTCATCTCAAAGCATGAATTCTTCTTGGAGTCCTTGCGTAAGCTGGGCACCAGCTCTGCACTGTAGCCATTGATATAAAATGAGCCCTTCTGCTGCTTGTCTGAAAAGACAAAATCCAAGTTTCTCAATTTCTCTGTCTTTGAAGTTCATAAAAAGACTTGTATACCTCCTTAAACGGGGCATGAACGGGGCACCTTTCTCACTCCCGAAGTAATAAAATATGGTGTTGTTCAGAACACACCATCGCTTTTGCCATTCCATGCTGAAGAAACTGTGATCTGAAAAAAGAAAAAGATTAGAAATGCTTGTGGATTTTATGTGGCTTTTGATGCTGATTTCAAAGATTCCTACCACGTCTTTTCTTCTCCAGGTAGCCTTGCTTTAGAATGTTACTCAGGTCCTGTGCAGCCACCAGAGGGATCTCTTCAAAAACTGTTAATCAGAAATCAAGGGAAATAATGTTGTGAAATAATGTGGTAATGTGACACATAATAAATATAAAATGAGTAACACATTTACTCTAACATGGAATAGAACACTTATGCTTATTGTTTATACAATTAAAATAATTTATAAATAAAAACACACTACTGTTCAAAATTTTGTGTTCAGCAAGAGTGTTTCTACTTTCGACAGACTTATTTCGACTTATGCTCACCAAGGCTGAATTCATTTGAAAAATATAGTACAAACAGTACTTTTGTGACATATTGTTACAGTTATAAATAACTGTTTTCTATTTTAATATATTTGAGAATGTAATTTATTCCTGTGATGTCAAAGCTGAATTTTCAGTGGCCGTTTCTGCAGTCTTCAGTGTCACATGATCCTTCAGAAATAATTCTAATATGCAGATTTGGTGCTTTAGAAAGTTTAAAAGAACTGCATTTATTAGAAATAGATTTTTTTTAAACAATTTAAGTATTTACTGTCACGTCTGGTGAATTTAATGTATCCTTGCTGAATTAGAGAATTAATTTCTTTAAAAATAAAATCTTACTGACCCCAAAATTTTGAATGGCAGTGTGTATACACACACACACACATAATTATATATATATATATATATATATATTTAGGTGTAGGTGATGTACAAATGTGTACCCTTGAGCTTTTGCACCCCTAAAATTACATTTTAATAAATTAAAAATGTAAGGTGGTATAACCTCTAGGTTTAGGGAAGAGGGGGCCCACCCATAAAAAATTGTCCCAGGCCCCTGATGGCACTGCTAATATGATGACAACTGTAATAAGAATATATCAAAATATGGTGCAGGGCTTGCTGCATTTTAATCTGCACCCACACGCCTATTTTTAGCATGTTTTCTAGGGCATATGAGAGTGGCAGCGCAGGCGAACAATTTGCTGCAAACAGGGAAGCGAGACACAAATCCTCACCCTCGCGATCCAGCTTTCATCAACTTCAAACCTCAAGAGCTAAAAGAGAGCGTAGGCGACAGGTGGGCCTCTGGGCACGCTACCAGACTTATTTAAAACTCATTTAGACACGAGCAGATGCTTCCTTCCCTGCACGCTGATGTTGATCTCTGTGGTATCTCTTCTCTTTGAGCTAAGGCTGCAATTCGATGCATAAAACAGACAGTGTTATGCAGTCAACTGTGCAGTCGTCTTAAGAGGGCTGTCTTGAACTTGTCATTGGAAAAAAATGTCAAAAGAACAACAGTAAATGCAACTGTGATGTGAGCGGTGGATATAACAGCTTGGAGAGTCTAATACCTCTATAAATAAGACTCAGCTCATCCAACACACCCAGTCTGCTTGACATCACCAACAAGCTCTGTAGCCTGCCATGTTATGAGTCTAGTTTATCAGACAGATGACCATCTCGCAGAGGAGCCCTTTTGATCCTCACTCACATTCACGAACACACATGAGCCTTTTCCGTACACACGGTCACATCTACGTCGTCATAAATACAACTGAACTACACACTGTTTGTCAAGGGTAAGTTGATGTATCATCGAAAAAACCGGAGGCCTCGGTCCAGCCACTTCTCTGTTCATTTTTCTCTTTGTGCGCTTTCGTCCCGACACCTTTTACTCCCCTCATCCATCCACATCCACCTCTGTTCATTTATCTAAAAGGTCAAGCCCCAGTAATAGTTCAGAAGAAACAGAATAAACAGAAGAAATGTGAGAATGGCGTACAATTAACCGTTTCTCTAATCTTCACACACCTACTGACAGCCTTCTTCCTCAGGCCTTGCTGTCTGACCCCATGGTGCAGTCAGAGACTTAAGCAATGGCAAAATGAATGGTGAATTTGTGTTCAGTCATTCTTCACAACCTACGACCTGCCTTTCTGAGGAAACCAAACAGTGGGCGTTTCTGGCTAGTCACTATATTCGTGATTCTTCCACAGGGTAGCAGTGTAACCAAACATTTCACCTACAGAAAAAATGGCATGTTTTTCTATTCTGAACTGTCTCCAAGGAAACCCAAGATTCTGATTGGCCGAACAGACGCAACATTTAACTTCAGCCATTTCCTTCAAACCAATCAGAGCTTGATATATTTAAAGCCACAGAGAACAGAAAGCTGCCAAAAAAGAGCCCGAATTATATTATATTTCTGCCTGTTTCTTACATTGTCAGTTCTCTTAGATTCTACATGTTTTTAAAAACATGCACATTTGAAACCATCATAAACAAAATCATTTACCTCTGTATAATTATTAAAGTGACATAAAAAATGCACGTATAGCACCGGTCTTGAGAATTTTCATTTCGCCTATAAATTGCATTTTTAATTATTCAGAGCAGTGAGGTTTCTTAATTCTCACCCCTTGCATTCTCCCTCCTTAATTAGCATAAAGCCAATCATTTCCTTTTAAACGTGCAGCGGATGTTTATGAATATTTCAGAGTGTTACATCACCATCATTCTCAGAGGCTTTGTGCTGTTAGGCCTTTTCCAATTTCATTTATTTTGTTTTCTCATGTTGTTCGTTACTGACATCAATTATTATGAAGTATTCAAAGGAAAAAAAATGGAGCATCAAAATGTATCAAAAAGAAAAGCATACATTAGAGTACTTATATATTTAGTTTTCGCTAAGCAGACGTCCAATTCCAAGCTTGATTTTGTCAGTAACTCATGACAAGAGGCACACAAAAACGAGGAGATGTGGGGAGAGGAGAAAGGGAGCGACACAAAGCTAATGACTTTCCTCCAGGCGCTCTCCGCGGCTGCTAGATGCTTTGTGGTGATGCATGGCACGGCCTCTGCGATGTGGCAGGGCGAGATTGGTGGAGTGAGGCATTGAGCGTGCCACGCAGAGGGACGTTCATCAGTGCCACAGCAGCAGGAAAACGGGGACTGATGCCACGAGTGGAGCTCGGCGGGATACAGGAGAACCAAGACATGGCGGGCCCAGCCTCCCTCCCCCTCCTTCTGCAACATGGAGGTAGGCACAGCTCCAGGTCACACTACTCCTATCACTCTGCAGCACACTGCCTGCCACCACCAATGGGCTGCTGCGTTTACTCCGAGAGCTGCAAGTCTCAAATGAGTGGCGAACAAACAACCTCATATACTATTTAATTAATTACTGTTCGTCATAAGCTCATATCAGGTATTCATATCGGATAATAAAGCTGGGCTCTGTGCGCATTTAATATCCTCACCAACATACATAATACTGTGCTCACAGGTGATGTTATGAGCACAGCAGGTGATCCAGCTATAAAAATCGGATTGATGCTGTAATGATCCGGGGAAGTTAATGTAAAACACCATTAAATAGCATCACAGTTGAGTGGCTATGAGTCAGTGACAGGGAACAGTCAGCAGTGACAGATGCAAAGGTCCATCAATGACATAAATGAGGCAAAACATATTTTTTTATACATTTAAGTTTGTTTTCTTTAATTTTTTTTAAATGACAAATGTCAGATAACTAAAAAGGTTCCATTAAATATAGTGTTTTTGCAAGTTATTTTGCAAGTCTCTCTCTTCTCTGTATATCTGTTTAAGACATTGTAATTATCCAAATACGCATCATAGATCAAATTATCAAATATCTAGGGAAGATTGCATGACTGCATTACAGGTGTACCTTGACATTACCGAATGAGACCATGCGACACAATGCAATGATTTACTGTAGATTCACAAAAGTCAAGACCACTAACATATTTACACTATTGGCTAAATGAGTCCATGAAAAATTACTAACCGATCATGTGATCACATTTGAATACTGAAGCATTCTATTATAACCACATTTTACAAATAGGGATAAACTGAATTCTCAATACAGATAAGCCGATAATTATTTTCATGTTATGGCTGATATCCGTCAGCTGGCTGATTTTAAAATTGCATACTAATTTGTTTAAATAAATTTTAAAAACACTACAAATGTTTAATCATTTTAATGCTACAACTGAATTTTGTCATTAAAACAATGTACAGTATGAAAATGAATATTAATTTTGACAGTATTTAAGAGTTTTAAGTTATTAGCATGTTATGTGTTATATTAGCATAAGAGTTAAGTTATTAGCATGTATATTAAACATATACACACACAATATTGATAAATTTAAAAAAAATCAATATTAAGCAATAAGCAAAAAAAACATGAAGATGCCTGCATATACAGTATATAAACAGTGCAAGAAATCTGCATCAGATCGATGCCCTATCCATGTCTTCCAGTTACGCGCCGTGTGCATGGGATGCACGGGCCTGCGGCTGACCTCGGCATGAACCTCAGAGATGAGGTGAAACAGAAGGCACGAGGGTCCCTTTGGGGCTGAGGGGAGAGGCAGGGGAGGAATGCTGATCAGGGAGAGATGGAGAGACCGGAATTACTGCGCTCTCCTATACAGCACTTGATTAGAAAAAAGGAGCACTCCGAGCATCCTTAACCCCTCTATACCACACACCAATACACAAACTGCACACAGAGAACAACAAATTGACACATTTTTCCTCATTAAAAGCAAAGGCAGTGGCTTCTGTGTGATGCCTGCGCATAGCAAACATTAGGAGGGTGAGAAAAAAAGAAGGAAAGGCATTAGGGAGAGGGAGCGAAAGACTGAGAGAGAGAGATCCCTAGGTGAATGGCTCAATTGAACATCACCTCTCTAAATTGTCCTTAACAAGATCTGATTCGATTTGAATGAAAATGATCTGTTATTCACAACATGAGACCTGAAATCATGCAGCCCCTGAACAGTTTTGCAGTATTACTTATTATTTACAAGATTCCAGGATGGACCTTTAGCCAGCCTCTGTTTAAAGGCGCAATTGTGGGCTTCACACATGATGTGGGAAACCATTTAGCATGCTTTAGTGCCACAACATTGTTCCTTTACTGACGAGCTGCACCGTACAAGAGGAAAATTTATAGTCTGGCAATGAGCAGGGAAAGCAAAGGGGGTCCTCCGTTGAGAGACCAGAGCTCTATAAATTTTACAGCCATATATTATGACATCCATTCAAAAGCTTAACTGCAAATACTATAATCCTGAGATGGCAGAGAGGTGGACTGGGGTGTGACAGCCAGAGGAGATATGACTCGCAAGCAGTGTCATCATCACACATGGCTGCAAAGAAAAATGAGTTTGGCGAGATGTGGAAATATACTTAAAATAGTGGAGCGGAGGCATGAAAAGGCTTGGAATTCGGTGCTGTTGGTTATAGCCAATTCACAAAGAAAAATGAACTAGACATGAATATACAATAAAAATTAGTGTGTGTTCATTTCAACAAGAATTATAAGCAGGTTGCTATTTTTTTTTAAATAAATGTTACAAAAAAGGAAAAAATATAAAATTATGTTTTTTTTATTTAACTAAAAATTACTGGATATACAGATCTTTATCTAATATCTTTGTATTTAACAAAATTAAGATAAAAACACATTAAATGTTTTAAATAAACTACTTGCATTAGACAACAATGTGGCATTAAATGTTTTGAAGTGTATAATTCAGGCAAGCAATTGTTATTTATTTAATTATTTTTAAATATAAGCCTAGCATTGCATTGCTGCTGCAGTTTTAGCCGTTCAATATCATTTTGGATCCATTTACAAGACACTCTGTCACAAGCGAATGTTTTGAATGTGGGGAGAAATTGAGACATTCCTATAAGAGAAGAAAAAAGGGTTGAGACGGGGAGTGTTGTATTTCGGAATGAATTGTAAAAAAAAAACATCAGTTTAACCAATTAGAAAGTAACTTCAGTGCTAAATTATATGCCCACCACCCTCTTGAGGTGACAGTTAAGTTGTAAGTCAGTAAATAAGGGATTTACAGGACAAAAAAAAAAGAGGTAAGGAAGTATAATTTCTTCTGTCTTATAACTCCAATGGTTAATTGATGCTAAATAACAGAACTGGTATCTTAAAATCAGCGGTTAATTTTTTTTATTTTTGTCTACATGTTTAAAAAAATAGGCCTATATAAAAATATATAAATATGGCTAACCAGACGGGTTTGTAACAGTTTACAGTCTATTCCAACTGGACTGCACAGAATGGGAAAACAGACTTCATTTATCACAACTAACACACCCTATACTGTCTGTTTTGTTAGAATTGCTCACTTGTTTTTTGCATTTCTACATTCTGCGTGCATTTCTTCTCTATTCGTTTCCAATTTTATATGCTAAATAAAATTTAAATATTATTTGTGTAGCATAACAATAATAAAATAAAATAAAAAATAATCCATGTTTTTTTTGTACTTGACATTAACGTTGAAATAAAATAGCCTATATTATAATACTTCCTGGTCTCCAAATTGCAGCTATCGGTTTAATGCATTTGAATTATATGAGCACATGATCATTTCGACGGTAACAAAAAAACTAAACAAAACAAAAAGAACATCATAAAAGTCTGTAAAGGAATACTATTGGACAATTCCGCAGTTTTACGTCTCTTATCTGCTTGTTCGTTAGGTTTTCTTTGAACAGTTTTGATTCAAGAACGATTAAATATGCCAGCGGACACGTGTCGACTGTCTGTGGACTGCAAATCAAGATGTATGATATCGAGCATCGATCACATGAGGAATGCAGTACGGTCGTAAAGTTTGACGTGTTTGTTAACGCTCACATTCATGTGTGCCACACAGGTATTTATGACCGTCTGATAAACTCCAGAAAACTGCTATTGTGGGTCTGGTGTATTTAACTGAGAATGAGTGAGTGAAAATCATCAGATTTCGCTTTTCAGAAAAACATTCGATAGTAGCCTACTAAGCGATAGCCTAAAAGTGCCGTTTAGTAGGCTACCTATTTATAAAACGTGTAAATACCAGCAGAATTGCTTTAGTTTTAGGAAAATGGCAAAAGTTAAAAAGTCCACCAGGTGGCGCGTGTTACGTGAACGTGAATGTTGTTCTCTGAAGAAAACTGATCTTCGACAACACTTCGACTGTTCTAAAATAATTCAGTCTATAATAAGGGTAGCAAACGTTAAAAGAGAATCCAACAGAAGATGACAACAAATAAAAAAAATAATAGTAGGCTAATTAAACGACATCCTAGTAAAAATAACAGTAGGTATAACATTTGTCTCCGTTTCTCACAAATGTTTATATTTAGTGTGTTTAGGCTTGTATAGTAGTATATATCTCGATTTTTTCAGGTTTTAACAAATCCCTAGTTGTATTGATTTCTGGTAGGTCTATAACTATTGTAGACACGTTCACATTAAAAACGATTTTTAATTTATTCATTCATTCTACCATAAACAATCAATAAACTTTATTAACTCAAGATCGTGTTATATTCAATTCTACTAATCACCGGGTATGTTTCGACCTGTGCAAAAATAAGACATCACAAAATAGCCTATTATTTTATTTCAGTAGGCTATATGTAAATCGAATTAAATAGGCTAATACATTTATAAATACATATAGCCTATAGGCCCATATTGGGCTAAATTAAAGGCTATATATTATTACACATAAATTGAGAATTTAGGTCCTCCAAATAATTAATTTAATGCTAGAAAAATCCATCAGTGGCGTTATTTACTGCATTCCTTATAACCTAACTATTGTTCTGTTAAACAACTTTCGTTTTGAAATAATAGGCTAATTTAAAAAATAGCCTACATTTACTATAGCCTACCTTTTCCGAATGTTATATTTTTAGGCCTACATGATTTTCGGATTCTCATATTTTTGAGAATTAAATAAGCTGTTTCATTGGGTATAGGCCCGTATACATTTCAGAATAATATTCAATAACCAAAACTAACAATTCACATTCGAAATACTTTCTAAATACCTTTATAGTAATTTGCCTATAAATGTTGTCTTTGTGGAGCAGCACGCGCAGTATTGGTACAGCACGTGAAGACCCGCGCCTGCATGTCCTTAAGTAAATAAATAGAAAGTTCAAAGGCTTCAACTGTTAAATGGTAGACCTACAAAAGCCAAAAATTACACATCTGTAATCTTAATCCAGCCATATATGAGCAATGTCCTCTTTATAAAAATAAAACGTGTGCTTTATTTTAAATAATTTATTATATACACAACACAAATCTGGAGACAATTTTCCATCTTATGCTACTCTATCAAATTTAGGAGAATAGGATAAGTTAACTTGAAGTGTTTTTATTGGCTCAAGATGTTTATGGACTGCAGCCAGGCATTGTTGTAACAAAAAATCATGGAAAAATCCTCATCTTCTGATAACATGAAGAGGATTTTTTTCTGTTGTACATTGGAATCTGTCATATCATGGCCCTGCCGGTTATCATGAAAATTATTTGGTTCAGTGGTTACCGATGGTTGTGTTTTATCACACACACTGCAGTAATGTGCATTACCAGGCCAGAAATCTCCCAAACTTAAATATAGCCTCTCACTCGTGAAGCTCCTTACTCAAATTCAGAACCATGTGGGGGAAAAACGCTTTTATGATTATTACATGTTTCAACACTCAATTTAAAACATATGGTAAATTAGGCAATTAGCATAATATTTTCCATTTTGGACAGATAAATGATACCTACACAGGCTGACAAATCATAGGGTAGAAAGCCATTTCATGGAAAAACAGTTTGTCTGGTCAGTTTAAAGATGTGAAAACATTCCAAATGCTGCTGTAGAACAGACCTCAAAGAGTCAGAAATGGCAAATGGATTATGTCAGTAAATATAAAGACGAAAAAAGTTCTTGACCAGCTAATGTTCATTTCTAGCATAAAAACACTCCACAAATACCCTTGTAAAACACAAGCATTTGTAAATATTAAGAATGCAAAAGACCAGTTGCCAAGAGCAAATCTACATTTAGCTAAACCTAAAAAAGTCATAGAAGACATCTGAACAGCACTCCTTCCCTGTGGGTGTACAGGCGAACACACCTACACACGCTTTCATTTGTTTCCCAATGAAAGCATCAGGCCACCTGGGCCTTGCATCGAAACTTCATCAATCTCCAGAAATGGAATCCAGTGGAGAGAAAAATCTAATTCTCATTTGCAAGATGGGTAAGGGAGAGAGGAGAGAGATAGAAAGAGAGAGAGCTGGAGGTACCTGGGAAGGCTAACCTCTAGCTGAACCCACAGCATTGAATCGTTTTGCCATTTGTCTGCAATACTGACAGGCTGCAAAGAAGATTAGACACTCAAGGTTGTGACTTCCTATTCTGCTTATTTCATCCCTTGCAAATCATGAAAAACTTCCTCTCCTCACCCACGCTAACTTTTACTAGACCGAGACTTATTATATTGAACACAGAAGCAATATTTTCCTAACCAATGAAAGAAAATGCATGATGAATATAGTGATGTACGCTCTGTTGACTCATCATTGCACAATGAATAGACTGACAATGATATGACATTAACAGTTGAAAATCTCTTCCGAATGATCAGTATACTGGGCAGGAGGCAAAGTGAGAGCGTGTTTGGGTGAAACAGTGAAATTACAAATGAGCGAGAGATGGAGCGAGAGCAAATATTAGCAATTTCTGCAGCATCGTAGCCTTCTGAGAGTGAAGTGAACTTTTGAACCCTGTATGGCAGAAGCAGCGATGCACTGAGGATGCTCCGGTCTAATATGTGTCAATTTCAATTAATTAATGCGAAGGGAAACAGAGGATGGGAAAACGACAGCGCATAGGAAAGATGGTGTCATCTTTGCCAAAGTCATTTAACGTGCCCTATGAAGCCTGCCAATGCCGTATACTTTACTCTTTCTAACTTCACAAAACCGCATCGGAATATTAATCGCGATTGGAGGAAATTAATGGACGATTACTAGAATGGATGGAAGCTTTTGGGGGGCAAAAATGGTTTTGAAAAATGGGATCCAAATCCTGTCCGAGCCAGTGAAACTTTATTTGAACTGTGCTGTTGCTATGGCAGCTGAGGTCAATAATGTAGACTCAGTTGCCCTAGACAGAGTTCAGACAGGTCACGAAATGACCAGAATAAGACCCAGGGGTCAAAAGTTTACTGTAGGGAGGAAGAAGCACTCACAGTAAACGTATGAAGTTAAGAGGCTACGTGGATGAGTACCAGCTGACGACGACTGTTGATGATCACATGACTTCACCTCGACCTCGGTGTGGCCACATGCCACTGCATTAGGATAAATATGACAAGATGAGGTTGCAGGACAGAGCTCTGCTGAAATCCTTGACAGTAACCGTGATGGTGACGAAAATGAGATTTGCATGTTAAGCTGGTCAATTTAGGTTGCTAAACTAAAGGGTTTCTTAATTGCCAAGCTAAAATGCATTTTTCATTGATGCAAGCTCTTTTTGGACTCTCCAGAGATTCATTACAACAATCAATTTCCTAACCAACACAACCATTAATTTAGAGGCTCTAAGATCTTGAGAAAAAAATCAAATTTACATCTTGATGATCTAATTTGCGATAAAGAAACAACTTAACTCTGAATCCTTGGCCTTTCTGATTGGCTTCTCCAGCTTTGCCTGTAGAGCTGTGGTGGGGTAAGATAACAGGAACGAGAGGGGCTTTTGTTTCTGAACATAAATCAAATCAGTGCACACAAAGAGCCCAGAGCATGTGCAGCCTTTGATAGGACATGCATTGATATTAGCCTCTTAAACACACAAACTCCTATCAGAATGAAAAAACCATACACCTTTTCTGCTCTATTTGTTATTACTGAAATCAAATGATTGGTGTGTTGTCTTGTCTGCAATATTTTTATCATTTTAGCAATCAACCCAAGCAAATATCTACTCAGCCCATTCAAAGCAATAAGAATGTTTTTGTTGTTGTTTTGTTTTTTTACAACTTTTGCATTTCCTAAACTTGACCTGGCAAAATATCCACCCCACTGTGAGGCTCCCTCTGCCCTGGGCTTCCCATCCTCAGCTGCAGGGCTGCTGTCATCCAGACGAGGCTGCAGGCACGGTGGGGTCAACCGTGCGGTCTGCGGGTGAAACTCAGTTCACATTACCATACAGACAGGGGCCCTGACAACAGAGCACCCATCTGTTCCTGTCAGCTATAACAAATCTAGTGTCAAACCTCCCTCTGGAGACAGGGAAGCAGCGCTGGCTAAATGAAATAACACTGACTCCTCCCATCGACGAGTCAACGGCTGCCTCATCCTCCAGTCAGGTTAGAGCACAAGCAGACACAGTAAATTTCCCTTCCTCACACAGGCGAGCATGTGACATCACGGCGCGAGTAACGGTGCAAGCATTGAATACCTGAACTATATTTACCCTCCGCTACAACAGGGTAAATTTGAAAATATCAGCATGTGTAACGGAGGTCAGCGAGTAGGTGCTGTGCAGGTAAACCTCACACTAGAGGCTGCAGTCTTTAGCGTCCTTGTTAGTGCATCCGCCTCCCATGCCGGAGACCAGGGTTCGAGACCCAGTCGGAACGAGGTGTGGCGGTGAGGACTCGGGAGAGAGGGGTTTACACATGCAAGGGCACCAGCTCATTCATATCACATATGCATTTTGTTTTTCATTCACTCGAGCTAAGCAAAAAAAGGGCTCAGCATGGAGCATCCTTATTGAATAAAAAGCAAATGAGAAAACAAACTAAATCTGAATTGCTGGAAAAGGTGCACATTTGAATCTTAATCTTCATGATTACGGTATATTCCTCTCTCTAATTTCATATGCTCCGAAATGCTCTCCCGCTCAAATTCCAAATGCCCTCTCATAGGGTTTGATGTGAGATTCCCAACTGGTGAACTAAACATGAACCCTGAACTGCACTTGCCCTTGTTGGTCATTATCTTTATTGAAAGAGCGACATGATGCGAATCTTCTTCGAGTTACTCCTCTTTGACTTATATGCCTTTTCCGGCAAAGAAGCGAATCAAAGGAGCACATCCAGGTTTGACCCCTTTTGTTGCTAAATTACAAACAACATATAAAATAAATGGAACGATGGAGTTTTCATTTTTACCAGAGTGGTCAGTGGTGAGAAGTTTTGTGTCAGTGAACAAGAAGGCGTATTCAAGATAAAAACAATAATTTATGGTTTTCACAAAATGGCAATTGTGTAGCCTGACATTTTTTTTTCTGTTCAATCTGGAAAACTGTTAAAAGAAGAAAATAGTTCTATGAAGTAAAAATCTAGCAAAAAAAAGAGAGAGGATTACAGTATCATCATCTCTTTATCGGATTACAATATCATCTCTGAGCTGGTCACTACAGATCAATGTTATTGACTTGAATATCCCTTAATTCTTTTCTTTTAGCTCTTTTCTGCAAAGCTGCAGGCTTTTGATCCCTCTGAGAAAATTGTCAGTTGTATGGTGAGTGATAAAGAAGAGAAAATGGATAAAACGCCCCTCAGGTACAGGGTTGAGTTTCAAGACCAGCTGGTTACAGAGGAGCCGGGGATGATCAGTCACAGATCTGGCCCGAAGCAACAGCAAACTGCTCACATTAGTAAAAAAAACAATTAACAAAGACAAAATACAGATTTTGACGAGCCATTTTCAATCTGCAGTACATACTGTTTTTCTCTCTCTTTAAACTTTGAATTTTGTTCCAGTTTGCATTTTTCAAATTGTAGTAGGCTATACAAGTGTAAATATACTTGCTGTCAGAAGGACAAGAAAGCTAACATTTCCACACCATTGTTAAACACAGGCAAACATGCCACGGCTTAACCCCAAGAACCTCAGCAGCACACATTGCCCAAACATCCCGCTCGCCTGCCACTAGAGGGAGTGCTTCATCTCTTTTGTATGAAGGGTAAAGACCACCCTCCCATTCCCCCTCCACACACTCCTCAATGCCAGCAGCAGAGTTGTGGGAATCCACTAGAGGGGGATCTGTTACCAAACACCTCCACTGGGGTATTTCATCACTACCAGTGAAACCCCCACAACAAGAAATGTGCTAAATATGCTTTAGATAAGTTTCCTGTCTCTACCTATCACAGCTTACATGCATTAGACATACGAGTAAACACACTCATCTGCACAAAGAGTGGCTTGAACTCACGTTCAGAAGCACCTTCCTCCTGGTAGTCAGAGGCCACTGACATGTCATCTGAGGGGGCAGAGCGTCCCAGACTGGAGCTGCGGTTGTCATCTGAACTATCCTCAAGATTGGATTCAACTAGGATAAAAAATAAAAACAAAAAAGCAAGAACTTTATAAAAGTAGAAACTTTGTTGAGTTAATTCGACAGACATACATAAAATGAAAATGCTGTGGGAGGAAAATCGAATCATTTTTGTAAAACCGACTTTTTTTCTAAAGAACCATTGTTCCGGGAAAGACAGAATCGGAACGGAAATCTCTGTGGGCAATTAATTAGAATCATGAAACAGCTGTTCACTTACATCTGTGGGGGAATTCTTGTGGGTATCTGCAAAAAAAGAGGATTTAAAAATGCTTTTAGAGAAGAACATTTTGTAATGGATAAAATAACCTTCTAACCAAATGGACTTTGCAATGTTCAAAAAAAAAAAAAGGATTACTGTACAATGCTTATAATCAGATATAACTGAGGTTCATAAAAATAGTTTGTATTGTTCCACTGTCTTTATTAGTCACAGTAGCTAAACATTTCTGATCTGCAATGAAAGCGGTACTACAAATTCTTAAAGAATCGAAGAGGCGTTAGATTGATAGCAGCTTGAGTATCTGTAAACACATGCATCTGTGAAGCAGTGCACTGCAGCGTTTGCAAATGATGCAATGACAGCTAAGTATTCATGTAACCCAGTGCTGAAAAAAAGTATGCTTTTTCTCTTTGCAAACACCTTGTTTCAGCACAGCAAACCACAAAAACCACTCCAGCCGGCAAGCGCTGTAATTGTACTCCTTGCTTCTAAAAAGACAACAATAGAAGAGCTGTGCAATTTGCTTCCTGTCTGTTTAACTGTTGTGTTTCATTTGTAGCTCAACTGGGAGCACAAATTCTCAAGCTGCAAATAATTTGCTCCTAAAAATTTACTTTTTATGGTATTCAGTGTGCAGTACAAACAAGGAGGAACAAGTATGTGTCAGCTCTAATAGTCGCACATGAATAAATCATACTGTGACATCCCTCACCTCTTTTGGATGATATGAAAATTTCGTAGGAGAATTTCCCTGGCCTCTTGAGCAGGTTCACTGAGATTCTCATCCTGGAGTATCTCAAAAACAAACAGCTCACAGTCTGAAAAAAATTTAAATTAAAAAAAGAATAAAAAAAGAAAACAACCTCAGTAAAGTATGTTACATTAGTCTGCTTTTTAAGATACAAACATGAGCAAACAATAATGAAAAAATGCCATTGTAAACTGTTTTTGCTCCAGAACTAACATAGTAAACATGTAAAAACTTTTATGTTGTATTTTAACATGTGGAAAGAGAAAAATCTGATTGTTAACTCATGTGGAGTTGCTACTCAATAGAGCATACATGTTTTGAAATATGCAAAGGATTGTTCTATTCGTGCAAGTTCCATAGAAGCCAGAATGTGCAAATGACAATAGTCATTCTGTCTGTGTGTCAGAACAGAGATAACATCTCACGATGGCATCATTCGTGAAGTGCCATTTTGTATAGGGTAAACACAGCAAAGCAGAATAATTAAAAGAGAAAATAAAACTAATGAAATCATAAAATAGTCTGTAGTCAAGGTTAAAGAGCTTAAACCAGAGTATGTTTACAATGAATTAGAAAACTAACTCTAACTTGTGAAAGCACATCAATTGCAGACACTCCCAATTCTTCCGGGAAAAAAATAAAAGTTTTTTGAATTTTCATTAAAAGTAATTTAGCATGTAATTGAATCACAAGCAATCTTTCAAGTCAGGTTGACACATTTTTCAAATGTCAAAAGTTACCTTAATAAAAACAAAATGACCAACTACAATCATACAAAAATAGGTAGGCCATACATATATAGTTTATGCATATTGAAAGAGCACAAAAATCAATCAATAATGAAACAATGGAGAATACCTTTTAATAGCTGTCTGATGTCATCAACGACCGTCCCCATCTCTTACTCTGTGAGTAAGACTCCAACAGAAATAAAGCCTAATAAAATATGCTGATGTCAACGATTAAAGGTCAAAGAAATTCTGAATGAACTTGTTGGTCACTTGTTACCCCACAGCATGAATTAAAAGTGTAAAATAAAAAGGAATCGAAAGAGATATCCACACACACACATGGTTCGCGGAGGAAAGAAGAAGAGGAAGTGCAAAGCACATTGCTCTGAAAATGAAGCGAGCCTAAAGAGATGTAGGCGAACTACTTTGTGACACAATGAAATGAGGCTTAAATTAATGTCAAATTAATTTTAAAAATATTACTACTGAATGTGCCTTTGCCACCATATTTTATTTTATTTTCACCATCCACCCATTTAAAATACAATTGAGTACGCCGTTTTCAATTTGCTATCATCGCTTTAAGTGTTGTCGTTTGCAACGATTTGACAGCAACGGCCGAGATCAAAACCGCTGCACTTTTTAAAAAATCATATTGTTTGCCCTAACCACTTCTCTTATCATGACCATCGATCATGACTTCACCATCAGCGGTCTAATGTGCAAGTAGTGGCCATGATATCTCCACGTTGAAAGACTCAAAATGTTTATAGAAGGTATAGGCCTACGGATGTTAGTTTGTTTAAATGATCGTTGTGTTGCTCGGGTCACGTGCGTCTACTGAAATATTAGCATTTTATGCTAATGTTTACGACTTCACTGTTTTTAAAATTGGACAAGCCCATCGTAACACATCTGCCCCATGGCGACCGGTAACGTTGATATTTGTGAGCAACTTATTAAAGTACTTTATAAATCTACTACTCACCCTGAACTGTATGAATTAGTATTAAATAGTGCTGTTGTCACTATAATCTACCTCGCTACCCTGACACTGAGAAAAACATTTATATTTTAATTAATATTAATTAATATTTTTATTGTGATAAGATTTACCCCTGCAGCTCATTTTTGTTGGTTAAACTGTTGATTGTAAACAGTTTTGTCTTGTATAACACCCCGGTCTGCCCTACACTTCCTCAGTCGAATGACTCTTGTTCATGCCGTGCAGTCTCTCTGATTCATTTGCATCATATCACAAAAGCTTTTCCTTACCTTTCACAATTGTTTGCAAAGTTTCTGGATCAGCAGTTTGATGCTGAGAGAGCACTTAATGCATGTGAAAGACGAAGGACTGCATCACATTGGGGCAGCACAATCTCAGTCTTTACATTAAAGTTATTACATTAATAACTGAATTTAATCAGAGCAAGGACATTTTATTTCAATTACGTTTAGGGTTATATATATATATATATATATGTGTGTGTGTGTGTGTGTGTGTGTGTGTGTGTGTAAAGAGAAGAGAGAATTAAGGAATTTTAAAAAGATGGTTAAAAGAAAAACAATGTAACTTTTTACATTTTAAGGAGGCCTCTTTAACAAGGGGGCTTTTAGCCCAAATATAAAAATCCTAAACAGTTTTTTTTTGTCTCAAAATATATATGATAATTTAAGAGATTCTCATTAGCTAAATAAGTGTGCAGTCAAAAAATGATTAGCCTACATGTTAGATCTAATTTAATCAAAATCATCATTGCACATGGTGACTTTATGGTTCATTTTGCATTTTGCATAACAACAAACAAGTGTTTAAGAAAGTACTATTGTGTATTTTCCTGTTATTTAACGTGTTTGGAGAAAAAACAAATCAAATGAATATTTTACCCTAGGGACCTTTATACATTACACATACACTAACACAAGCCTTGCCTTGAAGACCTAATGCAATAGCCTACTAGATTTTTATTTTTTATTTTTTTAATGATGATTGCCTATGAAAAAAGTCGTTGTCACGATGGTATGGTGTTGTGGGCTGTTTCCAGAACATTGCTGTTTGGTTGCTGTGGCATTGCTTGCTGGTCGCTTTCTGGCCATTTCAAAACAGCTCACTCAAGTCAATATAAAATCACATGATTTTCTTTTCCCTTTTGGCTTTCGTTTATCCTTCAGTAAAACTCTATTTTCCACCTTCTAATCCCACCTTTTATCATCCGTCTAGCTGTTTGGAAAAGTACAGTTTTACTAACAAATACAAACAAGCCACACAATTTAAGGTATCATTTTTGCAGATGGCACACAGGGAGAGTTATGTACATAATACTTCGGGTTTCATTTAATAGCGTTTGGAGTTTGTTCAAAGCAAAATCTACTGTACAGCATCACCGATAATATAGTAAAAAAAAAAAAAAAAAACTTTGTGGAAGATTTAATTCAATGTGTGGCTCTAAATGTTAGAGCTCATATTCAGTATTTTGTGGTATTTGTCAGTTAGTTGGGTGTAAGACGTTGTGCACAGGTACAGGGTGGAGGGAGATCATGAAAGAAAAACATCTGAATGTAAAAGGGGGAGCGGATTTCCAAGGAGAGGACATGACCGAATGACCCCTGCGTCACTGTCCCTGCAGCTATGGCCCCGTTGTGAAGGTAGATAGAGGAATGAGCGTGGCCCTCCACTCCAACATGAGTACTGCCTCCTGCCTGCTGGGCACAGCCATATGAAAGGATCTTGCCTTTGTAATCCGCCCAGGATTACACCTCCCAACAATGCACTGCTGAAAGAGCGACAAAGACCCAGTATCAAACACAGGCCTAGGCTGATGAGAGGAACCTGCTATGATCTCCTACCACCAACACTGCCATCAGCTCCTCGCATCTCCCCAAGAGAGCTCTTTTAGCATTCGCCTACTCCTTTCTTCTGTCCCCTTATCTGGGGACACAGGCTTTTTATCTCTGCATTCCTTTTCATTTGCGTTTCACTTGGGGGAGGGGCAGAACTGTCATCTGAGAGCCCCCCCCCCCCTCAACTGCCCCGACCTGACAGAAATCACACTCCAACATGGTCACACACCCCTCTAGAGACCAGGGGTCAATATGAAGGCACTGGAACAGTTTCAGAGTTTGTCGTCTTTTCCATTATGAGATTCAATTACTATCAATTGGCTTATAATGCCTTTCCTGTTAAATGGTATGAAAACATTTCTGCCCGTGCAAAGCCTTGGGCTCATCTCTGTCGCTGGATTGACCCTTTGAACTCAGTTCTGCTCCTTGCTGCTAATTAACCTCCCCACACATGCACAAGACACTTCAGGCAGGCAGCACTTAGAAGCTGTTTTTGTGGGTGTTTAAGGACCTGTGTGGTAAATTTTTCCAAAGTAGATGGGGGGAAAGTATGATCGTTTGTGAAAGAGTTTCCATGGTATCAGTGTATGTCAACACCCACATATCAATCATGGTGAACTTAGAGGAACAGTTTTCACTAGCTCTTGAGAATAAATTCAGTTCTTAGTTTTCTCTTATGCTAGTGGCTAAATTGTATAGGACCAATTGAAACTGTTGAAATGGATAGTTCTGGGAACCTCTGAGCCGAAAAAGTTTGAAATGAGAATTTTTCAGAGAAACCTCTATTCATGTGCATATGCTTAAAGGGTTAGTTCACCCCAAAAAAGTCATCCTTATGTTGTTCTAAACCTGCATGCATTTCTTATTTTCTGTGGAATTTAAAAAAAAGAAAAATATATATTTTGGAAAAAATTCCAGGGTTGTTTTTTCCACACAATGAACATCCCCATGCTGTCCGATGCTGTTTTGGACCCCATTTACTTTCATTGCATGGTCAAAAACAAGTTAAAACATTCTATTTTTTTTCTTTTGTGTTGAAAAGAACAAATAAAGTCATACTGGTTTGGAACAACATGAAGATGAGTAAATATTGACAGAACTTTCATTTTTGTGTGAACTATCCCTTTTAAACATAATTACAGTCAATATTTTCCTCATGAAGCCACAAACACAAACTTTCAAATTGTTTAACTGATTTAGCTGTGGGAAGGAAAAATATGAATCAAATAATATCATGTTAATTTTATTACTGAAATCTGATACTTTGCTTTTGTAGCTTCAGTGTGTCATGCTGCACTCATATTCTGCTGGCTGGAATATAAAGCCTTTGGGATTCTGAAGGGGGCGGTTGGTTGTATCAGTATCCACTAATATTCAACCTTCACCGCCTTCTAAAAGAGACCAGGGAGGCAGTCCATGAGATCAACGATCAGTCACTGATAAAATGAACTGTCAGCTTTCATTTGTCTCCCTCTGGCGCGCACTACTTGCCTCTCTAAATCATATGAGTGACGGAGCACCGGTTACACTTTGCCAACCTTTAAGATCCCTACAAACAAAACCACATGCAGGAAATTTGTCAATTCGGTTATGACAAAAACACTGTAGTGTTGGTTTTGAGAGTAACTGGCAATTTTCCAACTCGCCCTCTCTGAGCAGGTGCAATAACTTCACTTCTCTCTCATAATCTAATCAGTGTTATGCTATAAAAAAAAAATCTTGCACATGTTTGTTTTTACACTGCCTAAGCCAATATCTGTTGGTTGCTTGCTGGCAACAGCCCAGCTCGTGTGCTGCAGGGTCTTTGAAGCTTTCCCTCTCGGTTACTCAGCTTATAAGGCGGTGGACTGATTATATGGCCTCGCGAGGACATGGATACGATTGAGCGAGAGGGGGAGGGTCATACGGGTCTGTGTGGAGAGCACAAGAGGAAGGCTTCCTGTTCTTCCTGTTTTCAGCGAGAGGAGGTGGCTATCTGCATGTGGCCACTGTCTTAGCTGTTGACTGTATGTCTGTGAAAGACAAGAAGACATATAAAATGACCCCCTGACCCCTGTTTCAAGCCCATGAATAGTGTATACAGTATTCTTTTATCTCTTTGAGGTCATGCACCCCAGCAGAGTGACATGCTTCAGAGGGACTTGAACAAGACTCAGGAAGTCAAGCCAGGCATTTGATTTGTAAAAGACCCTCTGACAAGCACACCCAGCAGGGAGAGTATATACCTTGCAAGCTTCAGATCTGCCCTAAACATCACCTTAAAAAGTGACCTGACAGCAAAGGCGGTGTACCTGTCAATATGATTTTTGTCATTGAATTTTTAACATGAAATTTCTCCTTTTTTGCCCATTGCATTTTATTAAATACTGGAGGTAACTGTTGTTGTTTTTAATAAATTGTGAAATATAATTTATTCATGTGATGGCAACACTCAGTTTTCAGCAGCCTTTAATCCAGTCTTCACTGTCACATGATCCTTCAGAAATCATTCTAATATGCTGATTTTGTGCTCAAGATACATTTTTTATTATTATCAATGTTGAAAACAGTTGTGCAGGATTTTTTTTTCAGGATTCAGGATGAATTAGAAGTTTAAAAAAACATTTATTTGAAATAGACATCATTTGTAATATTATAAATGTCTTTACTGTCACTTTTCATCAATTTAATGCATCCTTGCTGAATGAAAGTATTAGTCTTTAAAAAAAAAACTTCCTGACCTTAAACTTTTGAATTGTAGTATATATTGTCCTTGCAGGGAGATTTAAATATCTATACAATTTTCCACAAAATGATCAAATCCATCAAGTAATTTTTGCCAGCAAAGTGATATGCAATACTGTGGCATCATTTATCAGTATGTATAGTGCACCTTTTTTGAAATATGTGCTAATCTTACCCAATGTAATCTTAAAAACAGTCACTCCACTATTTCACAAAATTACCGACTTTCTGATGACTATTGCTGACTGCCTCTTTCACAGATGCACATTTATTTTCTCTCTCCGCGTCTTTCCACACATAGCCTATTTCTTTATACGCATTATTGTTTGAGGATGCTATTTTTATCTTCTCTTAATTCTCAGATGCTCCTCTTGCCCCACATTCTGCAGTGTGAGCCTTTTCTGCACACTGACAATCTGGTGAAAAACAGCCTCCTCCTCCAGGCTGACTGAACATCTGTCTCTGCAGCACTGTAGCTCTTCCACTGATGCCCACAGATGGGAGACCCATAGGAGCCCAGAGCCACACAACCCAAAAGAGCAAGCAACAAATACTAGATACTTAATAACTTTAAGTAAACATGCAACATTGTAGCTTTTTTCCCCTTCTGGCTAATCAACTGATATATTTGAATTGGATTTCTGAAGTGTAATTTGCATGGCCGTTTCAACATTGATGTTTGTGTCATTGTGGCGTATTTATGAATTTTCATACTTAAATAAAGATGTTTTTATTCAGCAGCATGTCCTTACCACCAGTGTTTGTCATTTAGTTAGTTGGACTGTCTTGGGATGGATTTAACTCAAACTGGGCATACTACAATATAGCTTAAAGCATAATAGTAAAATTAAATGTATGCAGGTTTCGCCAGTTTGTCATGATTTCACCTTTATTTAAGTGAAATTTTCAGTTGAACTAATATCTAAACCTCAATAGCAGTTTAATTTAATTAATTCATTTAAAATGTATTATTGTCTATTTTTACTAGACATTCAATTCAATTTTTAGTTTGTGGTAGATAATTCATTTTTGAGAGAGATAACACTCTGATTGACCTCTCATCCCCTGCTGGACAGGCCCATGGCTTTTGTGTATTAATTTAGGCCTGAACTCTGAGTGAACCTGGTCAGTGGAGAGGGTGCTGACAGTGCGTGGCTGCTGGGGCAAATACTGTGCAAACCCAACACCCTGGGTAAATATTGGAGCAGTCCATCAGATGATCAGGGAAATGAAACCTTGCAAACTTTCTAGAAGAATTGAGGCAAATGGAGATAGTATCTAAGGTTAAACATTTTTTCCCCCTGTAATTGCTCCTCTTCGCATACATTTTAATCTGATGCCCCAAAAAAATATTAAATGAAAAAATACACAGATTTACAGTAAACTGTTTATGCAAACAAAGGCCATTTGTTTTATTTCTTAGTGCATTATTATAATCTACAGAATTTGTTTCAATATCTATCACTCTTCTTTATGGCCTTGGTTAAGAAATGTACAAATGAAATGCATGGGGCCTTATAAATTATCTTGTTAGAAAGAGTTAGAAAGGGTTTTATCCTTTCTTAACCTGCAGTATCATTGTGCTGTGCCAAGTAGGATTGAAACCTCAAATCTAGTCAGTGAGTGTTATACTGAGCACCAAGGAGTGTTTACATGTTTAGAGAGCCTGTAGGCACAAAAAGGTGAAAAGGTCATAGGAAGCCACCTGGTGTGTAATGCAACATTCCTCTTGTCAAACTATACAGACTAGAGCAACACTGATTTAAATGAGCTCCATTGTATTGCAACATCCTCTGACAAAGGACACAATCATACCAACATCATGAAGAGCCTTTTAATTAAAAGAAAATCAATAAATTGATTTAAATTGGATTAAATCCACAAACATGTTTGAGAAAAATAAAATGTATTTAATTATCAGAAAGTCACTGGCCAGATTGTTTTCTAAATACATAAACATGTCAGTCTTTTCTACATTTTTTTACTCTTTCAACAAAAGAATGAATCAGTAGTGCAAAAAAGGATATCAACCTGATGACAGAAAAAAAATAACATTTAAACGTCTTGCTTTGGACTATTAAGCATATACCCTGTTAATGCATTTTGAACCATGAATTCGGTAGCTCTAATGCAGCAAAATTGAGTATTTTGCGTTATATATAAAACGCATGCACATGCTAGCGCATATTTTATGCTTTGTCTAAGACAGCAGAATAAGTTAAGAAGTTCTCCACAGCACAACGTTGAAATGTAAGTTCGTTTGCCACAAAGGCAAGTAGTCATCGAATAGCAGTGGAAGAGTCTGAGGTAGGCGAAGCACCCGGGGATGAGCTGTTTGAGTTGTCTGCGCTTTGACCAGCAGAGCAAAGAGTCACACGTTTAATTACCGGGGCTGTTCCTTCCTTCTCGCGCTTCTTCTGTTTCATTCTGCGATTCTGAAACCAAATTTTAACCTGCGTTTCGTTCAGTTCGAGGGTGGCGGCCACTTCCACTCTGCGCGCCCTGGTCAGGTACTTGTTGAAGTGGAACTCCTTCTCAAGTTCGGTGAGCTGCTTGGTGGTGAAATTGGTGCGTATTATGTTCTGCTGACCGTGGATCCCATATTCGGCGACTTTAACTGAAAGAGACAAAATTATGAACAAAAAAGACTTAGATTAGAAACCTCAATTGACAATTTTTAATATTACGTACTTCAATTTTTACAGTAGCCATTGTAATTAGCCTTAACTCACCTGTTTTAGGAGGGTTCCTCTTGACTTTCATCCAGTCAAACGTTGGCGCTTGTTTGATGTTCGTCTTGGAGTCGCTGTCACCGTCAAGGGAGACCTGGTACTTGCTTAACGAACCATAGCCGTGTGGTTCCTGTTCTTCATAGGGATATGACTGATAATGGTTTGCAGAAACCGAGCCAGGCCTGCAGTTAGATTCACTGTATGTTTCCATGTTCACGACAGAAAAAGCAGGGGACTGAAGACGCAAGTGGTCATCTGCTTGAGTGAGAACGTGTTGATGTCCATAGTCCGAGAGAGGAGGTCGAGTTTGCTTGCAAAAATTGGTGTGTCCAGTTTTCCCCATGTCCATGTTGATGTGGTATTGCTGCGAATGAAGTTCGTAAGTTGTGCCATGAGCTTCGTGCTGTGCGGTTGTAAAAGTGTTTCCTCCGACTGGCCGTCCCTCGGGAATGTAACTATTACTACTTGCACAAACATTTGGCGAATATTTTTGCTCCATCGGAAAACACCCAACCTTCGAACTATAAGTGTTAGCACCACGGTTATAAATCGTATAATCTAAGTAGGAATTCATTGTTGACTGACCAAGCAAAATTGATTAAGCAGGGTCAATATAGGCTGATGTGTGGTCCCAGTGCCCCTACAACCTCTAAGCTGTATGTCAAACCACACAAAGTTCTATCCAAGCTAATATCAGTTAAGTGACAGATCATGTGACTAATTATGCACCAATAGTGTGCGACCTGCGGTAGCACTCTGGGCGTTGCAGGTGTCCATCAAACGATTCGTATTTACATGACAAACACATCAATCGAATCCACCCATCAATCTGATAAACTCGCAATGTAGGTCTAATGTGAATTAAAGCGAGCACAGCAGTTATAACAACGGATTTAGCCTATAGTGTATTCGTGGCGGCGAGAACTGGAGTTGTGTAGCGAGCTATAAATAAACAGGGTTTATAAATTCATCATAGGCTAGCCTACATACCATTTACTTGAAATAGTCAGCCTTTTGAGTTTTTTGTTTTCTAGAGTTTCTTGTACTATTTTCAAATCTAAGTTCCTAATTTAACTGGAATGAACCCCCATAGGCTATACACCAATTGCCTGAGATTGGCTTTATCTCTCTCTCTCTCGAGATATATAGTGGGTCATCCTACTTTTTAAAATAGTGCTTATAGATATAATCTCCCATTAAAATAAGTTCGTGTGATGCTATAATATTTTGCTCCTACACAGAGGGAGTTTGGGAAACGTGTCTTTGGTTTCTAATAGGATTATTTCCTAAAATCTAAAGATTCGAGTCTAGTTTAATTCGACTTTTTAGTTAAACCTAAAGCCATAATTTTACTTAATACAGGTGACAGACAGTCTCCATTCGAATACAGAAAATTATTAATAAGAGTTGTAAATGGTCACAGATAAACTGATTAGATAATTTCAAATTAGCATCGGGAGAAGCAATAAATAGGCTAAATAAAAATAACAAGCACTAAATGTCAAATTCATAGGGCTATTCATTTTCACACAATAATTTTACTGATTTATTAACAATCAATCAAGTACTTTAGCCTACTATGCTTATTTACCATTAAACATTCATTTTGGAAATATTATATGAAAGTGGCATTTAATCATTTAAAGGGGGACTTTATTATAGGCTACGCTCTGGGAACATGACAGAATGTGGAAATTGTCCAGAAGAGACAGAGAATGCCATTAATCTGGATAGCCATACTCATACTACATACTACAGCTATTCTTCTTCAGTCATGTTTGCGGAAGGACGTTTCACCTGAGGCACTGCCATGCATAAATCTCTTGAAGCTTCACTCAAGACGGTGGTGGTGGGTGTTAGTCAGAGATGGTCCAGCTAAGAGAGACATTCTTTTCAGCCTACAGTCTTTTTTTTTTTTTGTCTCATCCTGCGGTTCTGAAACCAGATTTAAGTTTGAGTAAAACGACCATTTCCATACGTCTCCGCCTGCACAAATAGGCTATGGGCTGAAGTGGAACTTCTCAGGCTCTACTAGCTGGTCACTTGTATAAAGCAGTACGTGCTCTTTTTGATACAATGAATCCCGACGGGGGTTTCTTGTCGCTCCTGCGCTGTTAAAAAGCAAATTTAAACCAATTACTCTACATTTAGATAAAATGTGCATCATCGAATAAATATTTTATTATTTTAATACATATTTTACATATTGATATGATTTTAGCTAACAATTCTTATGCCAAAATTCTAATATTGTTTTATTATTTATGTTACTGCTGGTCATTTAATTTAGATTCTAACTATTTACTTTACTCACCTCCAAATAACGCCGCGCTCCTCTTTGTCGCGTTTGCTTGAACTCTCATCCAATAAAATATGGGCTGGTGATACAGTGAACTTGTTGATTCCTTAAGTTATCTCCGGTATAGTTTGCAGGAAGAAACACTGATGAGTTAGTACTGTCTTGATTGAGGATGGTGTACATTTTCCCATTGATATAACGTCCTCTTTCTTTATCTCGTTCAGTATTCCATTTCACTGTACTACAAGTCTTTTGCGGTCGCTGACCCAATATATTTGGGATGACGCATTTTGTCATTACGTTCAAATGCATAACGACTTTTTTTTTACAAATAATTCCGCGACATTGTGAGGCAGACGTTCTTGTTGCTGTTCGTTATTTGCATTTTCTGGACGGCTTTCATCAGTTATGTTGGTCCTTTCTGTGGGGTTTAGCGAAACTCTGGCCTCTCGTGTCATGTGACAGTATGGTTCCGGAGGCCCGCTGGAAGATGACCTGCAGGGTCAGAGCAACACGGTGTGAGTCAGGGAACATGAATCCATCATCGCAACTAAAAGGAAAAACGATATGAATAGTGTCTCTTCTGCGGAGTACGCACTGCCAGAAACCAGAATATCTTACTGTGCTGCTGACAAAAAATGGTCTGTTTTCTTCTTCATGATATAAGCTGCAAAAAAAATAAAAATAAAAAATAGGCTATCCAGTGTTATTCAGTGTGAACAAATCACAAACTCAAAATAGGGTAAATGCAATATAAAAATGTAGCCTATTTTAAACAATTTTAAATGACACTCGGCCATAAAAATGTTAAAAATAGAATACAGCCTACATGCACAAGCAATTGCTTAAAAATATCCAACGATTCATGAGAAAACTTATACAATGTCATTTAACTTGTTAGAGAACATGTTTTTCTTTAAAAAACTTTTTTGTTGTTTTTAACTGGTAGGTACACCATAAAACAAATTGAATTCAGGGTGTCGAAATAATTCTACACATTTAGCCTATTGTGTGTATCAAAATTAAAAGAGCCATGTGCACTTCTTATTCTCGGTTTATTTAGACAGTATAAGTTTCTCTGAGGCATCTGCTTTTTTGTATTGCTGGTGTATAATTTTTTTCTTTTGGCAATTAGAAAAGGGAAGACTTCATTCATCCAGAAAAAAACGTTTGCAAAATAGTTAATCACGAATCAGGGCAAAACAATAATGCCCTTGAATTATTTTCCCCCCGAATGTACAGCAAGATCCCTATTTAAAATCACTTAAACAATGCAATGACGTCAATGCTTGTGGAAAATAAAAGTTAAAAGCATTTAAAATAAGAAAATGGTGGGTATTTGAAATTGCAAACGGCATTTCACTGTATTTGTTTTTAATCGTAACTGGGATGATAAAAACAAAAATAACGAAGAAAGAGACTAGTTGGAAAAAACAATGGGAAGGGGAGTGTGCAGTGGTAGCTTACAGAAAAACGCACAAAGCCCAGTGAACTCGTCTTGAACCTTAGCCAAAGTACGGGCGATTAATCACCCAGACAGATGCTTTGCCATTCACAAACTGTGAGCTTATTCTTCAGCAGCTTGGTTCCGTGGAGAACTGGAATCAAGGCACAAATCAGAGGGACATTTACTAATAAATATATTTTATGTAAGTGTACAGGCTAATTCACTCTAATCAACAACATAAAAAAATAATAATTAAAAACCTTGCTGATAACAACAGCCACTGATCATTGTATATTTTCAGCTCCACTCCGAAGTCCTACTGTAAGTGTCATTGAGTATGAGTTAGCCTATGTCTTCTACATATGAAGAATTTAAATCAAAATATTTACCTCTCCATTATATGACGATAAAAGCGCAAAAAAAAAGCTTACCTATAAGTGATACAAGCCAAAGGATCGAGTGAATCAAATTAACGGGTAAAAACTGCAGAAGACCCCAGTTACAAGATAATGTGACCCAACACTAATCAGACACACTTTAGAAAAGCACACGTCATAACGAAACAAAAATACGCTATATTAGCCTATGCATATTCTTTTTAAATCCAACAATATCAGACTGCTGAAAGGATAACTTCCTCTTCTGGAAGAGGATTACATGTCTTGAACGTAAAAGCTGATGGAGGCAAAGAAGGATGTCTCTTGGAGTTAGCAATCGATATAAATTGAACTGCGAAACAAACAAAAATTAAGCAAGATCAGGATGTTGCTCTGAAGCAGTATTGACGTGGTGTATAGGCTACGTACTAAACGATCAAGAGCGTTTACCATAAACTAAGAATGGAGAGATGTGTGCTATTTTCAATTAAATAGGTTAATAATGTCTCGTGTAAATTGGAAGTGTAAGTATATGTAAATACTGATACAGATGCTGCTGAATATTATTTTTTATATAGACTATAGCTTATATATACCTATATATATATATATATATATATATACATTTACAAGAACCATACAATGTTTAAGGTGCTTTAATATGTCAGCTAACATCTTTACCATAAAACTGTTTTAAACGCTTGTAAAGGGGAAGGGGACATCTGTTTCGAATTATTCGTGCATGATATTGTAATTAGTGATGTTGAAGATGAGAGAGTGCCGCTGTCTTGGGACGGTCCTGCGATCAATTCCCCAAAGGTCCAGGGGTCTTTGATCTCTCAAGTTGATCCATTACTTTGCTCATGTCACTGTAGCAGTGGGTTCGTCATAAATGGCATAAACTGGGTATAGTCACCACCAGACGAGCCAATAGGCCTTAACAATCCAACCTTAAACATTTATTGATATTACCCGTCCTTAACCCGTGACGTACAGCCTACTATATACTTTAAGGTAACGGCCACTTCGTTGCATTAGGCCTAATCATCGAGACTTTTTATATGAGCGCAGTCTGTTACAATAGTACAGCCTTATAAAATATTTAAGAGCATACTACACAAAACCTGCAATAAAATAAATTTAAATAATAATAATAATTTACATTCCTAACATAGATTATAAGAATAAACGTTTAAGTAGGCTATACTAAAGAAAATGTCACATAAAACAATTTATTCTGTAACAAATTTTTCGCAGTGAACAAATTTTAGAGGAACACTAGTTCCATCAAAACAGTTATCACGACAGGCTGAATAATAAAGTGTTTTCATACAATTATATTGAAATAAACGGATGAATTTTTATTCATGATAGAGCAGTGTAAAAAAATATGCATCTCAGTATTGGCCTTTACATGTTTTCTTCGAGTCAGGAGACAAGACCGCTCCCAGCAACTACGTATCTACAAGATTTAGATCTAAAATATAGGCTTACTCACAATGTGTGGTGCTTATGCTGTGCGGTTGCTCCTAGATTCTCCCTCTTGACTGTTCACAGCAATGAGGATAGCTTCTTGCGAAGGAAATGCCCCAATAAATTTCGCCCAAACTCAAACAAGTTAGCTCGGCGAAAAGCCAGTCTTGACGAATTGGCTGCGTCGCCTTTCTGCTCTGCAGCCTCTTCATTAATTATTTAATGAATCACGTGATATAGCAAATAAGGGATGCGGAACCAATATCTTTACAGTTTTTATTTCATCCACCTCTTTACTATTAATCGTGAATTAGCTATACCTTTTTGTATCAACGAAAGAGTGAAAAAAGAAGCCAATTTTATTCAAGAAAGTAGACATATTCAGCAAAAATAGTAACCACACAGCACTACAATACGGATAAACTGACTACTATTCCTCATTATTCATGCATTATATTATTTAAAAACAAAGGTAAATTCAGCTGACATCTGACAGTATTTCCTGATGTAAAAATTACCTGTTTCATGTCATGTTCCTTCTTCTCATTGTCTGCAGGCTGTCCGTTTGATGAATAACGCGTGGAAAACGTGTCCTCAAAGGGTCACATGTGGCCTCATTGGGATACACTTGTTGCTAGAAAAAAAAAAAGTAAAATCAGCATAATAAAACAGCATAATAAAAAGTAACACAGCAAAACAGTTTGTCAAACGACATAAACATCACATCCTCAAGTATTTTAGATTGTTGTTTATTATTCTTGAATCGTTATATAATTGTTTCATAAATGTTACTGAGCCTGTGTGTTATGAGGGATTCAGCTTTTTTGCGTGATATCTGAAAAAAAAAAAAAAACAGTACTGTCTGCCTCTGAGAACATGGGAAAATACAAATACAAAACAAAATGTGGTGACCAAAACTTTTACTTGAATGATCCTGCAGAATTATTAAATTGGAATAAATTTCGCACGTTGTCGCATGAGCATTTGTCACCATATGACAAATGATGTAGCGCCATCAGGTGTTTAATTTTCAAGACCACCACGTTTAGTTTTTTTAGTCTCCAATAATGAGATAGATAGATAGATAGATAGATAGATAGATAGATAGATAGAAATAGCAGTCAGTATGGGTACAAAAAGTGCATCACCAATTCCACTAGCGTTGGGTTTATGTCAACTACATATTCCCCAAGACACGAATTTGCGACTATCTATTCACACAAATTCGGATCTACAGGGTATATATAGATGACAGACATCATCGGTTTTGTTAAGCTTTGTTAAGAAAACAAACGTTACTGTTTACTGTGAATTTGTGGAAAACAACAACTATACTTGAGCAACAGACACTTGATTTTTCACATTTTCACCCATGTATCACCAGTGCATCATCCCTATTTCAGTTATTTACTTTCCCATATACTTCAATATTTCTAATCCAACTTCTTTAGCTCTGCGTTATTAAACTATGCATCATTAAACTTTGCCCTACCAAGATCTATCTTCGTTATATTAATGATAGCTAAGGCAATCCCGCAAATCTGATTCATTGTTTGTAGTTGGATGAAATTATTAAATGAGATAGGTAAACTTACTACATGCCTCACTCTGTTTTAAACAAACGGTGGTCCCCGTCCTGTTTCACGTCGTCTCTACATTTTCTTTGCCTCCAGTAAACACACTTTCACATTGTAAATCCATTTGTAAAATTTTACGTTTTGAGCATAGCCTATAGCTTTTTTTCTTTCGGACTTTCATTTCGTGTGTGTCTCTGCAGGACTATAGCCTTCCAACAGCTTCACTGGACACATCACACAACCTTTTGGGCGCATAACGATCGATTAAAGATGAAAAATTCAAGATAACCTTAAGCGAAATATCGTTTATCAACTTCATTAGGCATCCTGCTGCTGCACACTTCGATTAGTGCTTCCTGAACGTGGGATCGCAAGAGTACAAACAGACCTCTAATACAGACCACTAATTAAATATTCACCCAGAATCCTTTTTTAATTCAGTTCAATTAAAAAAAATTGGAAAAATCATTAAAAATGTATGTTTTTGAATGACTAGACAAAATAGGCAGTATGGTTAGCCTATTTGTATGGTTATTTATATATTTTATTTTTGAACAAAAAAAAAATAGCATACTTGAAATACATCATGCAAGAATTTTATATCTGAGATTTCAGTCACTGCTTTCAATTTTTATTTATGTTTTGCCATTGCAACAAAAGCTGAGAATGGTGCCAGCAATCACAGAACATAATGACCTCCGAATGAACTCTGATCCTTCACCATGCCCCGCACTGTCACGGTAGGCTATGTTTTCTTTTTCAATATCCTAATAATAGCGTTGATGTTTTCACATTTCCACCATTAATATTTCTACCATAAAGCTGTTCGTTTTTTCTCACTAGGTCTCATGGCTATTTATTTTATGATTACACCCTTCCTCATAGTTTATTTAATAGGCTATTTTAACAATATTAGGCCTATTTAGACCTGGATCACACACCAAACCCAAGAAACGAAAAATATAAACCTTTAGAACTGGCCAACTGAAAAAGCTTTCCATTTTCGTGGCTTCTAAAAATTTTCTCCCTAAATTTTGTTTTCATGAAAAACCTGAAGCATCCGAATGTCCTGCTATGCAGAATGAATAAGAACCGATCGGGAGCTCGGTGTGAGGCGGGCCCTGCTGGTGATGAAGCAACATTACATCAATCTACCTAACAACAAAATTAGCCGTTCACAGACATGGTTTTTATTTATGATTCAAGCAAAACGGTATTCATAATAGCAGAACTTTTAAAATAATCTAATCTTTTTAGCGTTGCCTCGACTAATCAATTTACTTGCTCGTACAACTCTTCCAACAAAGTTTGTCCCTCTCAAATATGTCGTTTCAGTACAAAAAAAATGCCTTTGGGAGAATTAGACAGTACTGACTGTTGAGCGAAAATGTATTCCAGAACTGCGTAGGATTACCAGCTAGTCGTTTTGGCATGCACCCTGTGCTTCTCTGGGAAGGCATGTGTGCCACTCTCGTCTCCTGACCTCGGAGTGATCCCTTCCCAATGAATAATTGATGAGAACAGCGCCCAGATTACCCCTATCAATATGCAAAACACATTATAGGGGTAAAATGGGACTTTAATAGTTATGAATCGAGGAACCGTTTCTATCACGAGCAAATTGTAGTTACATTCTTACATCCACCCTATCTTCTTTTTTCTTTTCTTTTTTAAACACAAACCACATTCTCTTATCTCCAAAATGTTACACTTATTTCAAAAGTCCAGACATACAATAACAGGCAAACACATCAAAGTGGGTATAGAACAAAAAATGATCTGTAATTTTTCAAATTGCTTGATTACACAATTTACCATGGAATACCAACAAAATCTGCATGTAACACCTCTCTGCCTGTATTATTGTTTAACCAGAGAAAATGTTACTATTCTTAATTTTTGGACATCTGCTGTGAAGCCTATATGATGTTGTAAAACTGAAAGAATTTGTAAAACTATCTCTGCAGGTATTCATTAAAATATAAGGACGACATATATTCCACAATCCACGCTAAATACATAGCTTCGCAAATACAAAATTCAACCGGTCCAACCTTGCACTTATTGGTTGAAAAATATGCAGCAACACATAATGATTTTTTTAATTATCTTTTTTGTCCGAGTCAAAATCCATCGAAGATTACATATGTATTTTTATCATTGTAAATCTAACAAGTCAGCATTCTCTGACACTTACAAATCTTTGAACGAAATTGAACATTGGCTAAAATGCGTGATGCTTTTTTTAAAACAATTAATTAAATGACCATCTGTAGCCAAGGAAGAGACTTATTGAGAACTACAAAGAAGACTTCTTATCGTTTCACATTCAGCAGAAATATTATGAAAATGATTGTTGACAGAAAATAGAGTCAGCATGGGATATTACGACTGTCCAGTTTGAGAAGGTTCCGCATGCTGCCCACAACCTTTAGAATCCCGCTGAAGCAGTTAAACAGTCAGTTACATTCAAGAATGTGAATTATGTAGCACATTGTCAACCCCCCTAAAACCATAAAACTAACTTTATGGACCTCACGTGCCTTACCAAGAGCTACATGTTATTGTTATGGACTGGACTTCAGAAGAAAATAGTTGGGGTAGATGATTTGTATGTTGTGTTTCATTCAAATAATGCAGATTGTTAAAACAACCTAAAGATCGTTTTGTTCATCCGCTTTGAGCACTGCGAGGTAAGTCGAGGGGTTGAGTTATTGTTGTGATGTGACACACAAGAGCTGAGTTTGAATATTGCCATATTATAAGCCATTTTATTCTGTAACGAGATACAAATGTCCTCGCAGAGCGCAGCAAAAACTGAATGGACTATCCTTTGTTTTATTAGTCGTACGCACTATGACTCATTAACACATATAGCCTAGCTTTCATTTAAGAGCAAAATAATTATTTAAAGTGTAAAATATAAATGCGATGTAGGCTACTGGTGGGTAAAATGAGTTGCCGATGTAATGCATGGTCCAACGTTGGGATCACTCACCAAACAGGCCTACTGACAAACAGAGACTTTCATGTATATGACTGAGAGAAAACTTTATTTTTCTTTTTGGATCAATTCATTTTCAGTTTAGACACAAATACAAAAAAATGGCAGAGATACCATCAACATGTCAATGACAAAACATTTTTCTCCAACTTTTAACACAGAACGTCCATAACTCACGTTGTGCACTACAAATAACATATTGGTCACTACTGTATAAAGACATTCTTCATAGGACATCTTACGAGCCCAAAGTAATCTTGTGCTGCAGCCTAAGTACACAAATGTAAGTGCGAAAAGATAATTTTTCTCGCAGGTATCATCTACGAGAAATCAAAAAGCCCGGCACATAACAAGAATATAGCATGTTGCGTGAAGAATACATGACGTTTCAATACAAGTTCAAGGATACAACAAAAGTTTCTCTATTTTACACTATCATTTAAGATAGTTAGGTAGTGCGAGTTGTACTGTACATAATTTTTGTAACAGGTCTAAAATACGTTGCACAAATAGCTCACATGGAACATGCTTTCCTCCACGAATGTATAAACTTGACACACTTGACATTCACACTCATTTAATGGCAATTGTAACTAGCTTAGCATATGTGATAACAATATTCAAAAGCTGACAATTTTGAGCTGCATGGGGGAATCACACGTCGTCAGGTGAAAGGTGCAGCGCTGTAACAGTAGTCGAATTTTCCAATTATTATGAAATTATTTAATCAATTTTGAAATGCACTCCCCGCCGTAGCTAGATTCATACTTTTCAGTTTATTGTCCTTCTTCCATTTCATCCTGCGATTTTGGAACCAGATTTTAATTTGCCTCTCTGAGAGGCAGAGAGCGTGAGCTATCTCTATTCTCCTCCTGCGCGTGAGATATCTATTGAAATGGAACTCTTTCTCCAGCTCGAGCGTCTGGTAGCGAGTGTAAGCTGTTCGAGCCCGTTTCCCATCAGGTCCAGTCATATCTGGCATAAGCAAGGGCAAAGAGACAATAAGCAAACATCACCAAGCCATCAAACGGAAATGGACCTAAATGTCTGTTACATTTTGGATGTTGGACTGCTGGCTGATTCTAGATTATAAATTTAAGGCGACGTGCAGTTTAGTAGCCTACCATTGCATTTTATGGCTTTACTGCTGCACAATAGTTCTACATGCAGTCACCTCCCAGAGAGTGGTTATTCTCTATTTAACCTATACTTAGGTGACACTTAATGGTCCGTCTAAGCATTACTGTTTTGTAAGACAAACATTAGCAGGCTATTAAACGAATATGAAAATCTGAAGAGCAAAACATGCATTTAATCCACGCATAACCTAAACTTACGTAAGAAACAATTATCATCAAAATAATTTAATTTGATCATGCCTAAATAAGAGATAATAGAGATGTGTATACCATGGTTAATGTGCAGTTTCCTCATCCATGGGAATATCTGTGGAGTTTGACCGTCGTTAGGTGTTGTAGTCGAGCTCGCCACAGATTCTTGCTTCTGCGTACGTGTGGTGGTGGTGGTCTGTGCTCCATCCTCGGTCTCGGACGAGACATTGGTCTCGTCTGTGTCCGCAAAATGTGTGCTGTTGCTGCTGGTGAGATTGTTGCTGTTGGTGAGTCTGCTGTTGCCGGTTGGTGTGCTCTGATCAGATGGAGGAGAGGAACCCTTCAATTCCAGAGACTCGCTGGTGGCACAAGACAGGGGATCTGGAGACGAGAGCGAGCAGCTCGACTGTCTGTACCGGGTCTCCTGACCCGGATTTTGGAAAGCATGAGAATTATCTCCAACCGCTTCGAAATGGCCATTGTTGGGACGATTTACACTAAGGTCTATTCCATTGTAGTTGTAACCGAAAGACCCGGAATGCATGCTGGTGGAGTCCCTGTAAGAAGCGTTCATAGCGCCGTTAGTACCATAATTTAGTAACTGATAGTCAGACCCATTTGGATAGCGCCCTGAGAACGAGTTTAGAAAATAAGAGCTCATTTGGATGTTTTAAAATGTCTTGATTTGTAGATCTTGGTCGTTAAAATCCAGAGCAGCACAATTTATGATGTAATAATGAATTATAGCAATGCACTGTACTTCGTTTTTGCCATGTATGCGGCCAAATATGGGAGAGCGTTAGGGCATCACGTGCCTTTGTTGACCAGTCGTAAATTCTCTCTGATGACTTCAAGAGGTAATTCATGCTCTATGGTTACAAATGATGACGAAATGATGATCGTTAGGTTCAACTCAATGGTGCCTCCCCATCGCGCCACATCCCACGTTAGCGGAGAGCGTCACCTACTGGGAGAACTGTAAAATGACCAAACACCTGCCCATTTCGTGAAGCCTTTTACTGCATAATTCTGTAACACTGTGCTTTCACTGCATAGAACCAAGTCGTATTTCCTAACAGATTTACGATAAATTAAGGCAAAGTGTGAATATTTCACATCGTTTGTAAAAATTAAATTTTTGGCTCTCAAAGCAATCTTGGGTGCGTCAGCGACTTCATTTAGTCATTCAATGATATGAATATGTGTCTTATAAACATAGGTTAGTCAACCTAGATATTAATCGCCAAACCTAGATGTAGATCTACAAAAAAAAAATAATAATAAAATAAACTGGCGAGATTATTATACAATCAAACTGGCCCGTTTTACCAGCAGCAAAGCTTCAAGGAGCAGTGAAGAGATGGAAATTATATATATATATATATATATATATATATATAGCCTAGCATATGTATATCAGATACATTATTTTGTGTCTTGAAGAGTGCCTTACACCAACGCATATAGGCTGATTATGAAATGTCTCTGCCTCATTATACCAGAGAAGAGGCCCATGTACACATAAAGAAAAATAAACCACATTAATTGTTAAACAATCATTTTATTGACAAAATGACATTGCTAACAAAGTATGATATTATTCTTGCTGCATTCACATACACAAACACAAAAGTGACGACCCAATAAATTAAGCATCAAAATGTCTAATTTTCTCCTTTTTCTAGCACACAACGGACTGAAATACATATTCAATGTAAGACCTTTAATCCCAAAATGTTAAACTTTGAACTTATGTTTTCTTTCAAATTATAGGCATTAGAATGTTCAGCAAGAAAACATTTGTCTCATTAGTTTAGATAGGCCAAATACAGCAAAATATATAACTGGTAAAAGCACCTCCCATATCTTTTACCGTCTTTACAGAGGTGATTCAGACGCCTGTTTTAATGAAAAATAAAGTCTTCTCTTGAAGCTTTTTTATGTCAACATAACACTTATTAGGGTAGCTTTTTTCTTGTTGGACAGACCAGTACTTATTAATTAAAACTACAGGCTACATGTTATGTACAGTGTTTCTAGGGCTTCGTCATAAGCTGCTTTTTATCATTTATGCCGCCTTTCCACCATCCTCCTCTTCGCTGACCTTTGCGGAGTTCAGCACTGTATTCTCCTTTTTCCATTTCATTCTACGGTTCTGGAACCATATCTTTATCTGTCGTTCCGTCAAACACAGAGCGTGCGATATTTCAATTCTTCGTCTTCTGGTCAAATATCTGTTAAAGTGGAACTCCTTTTCCAGTTCAAGAGTCTGAAACCGAGTGTAGGTTTGACGACCCCTGCGGCCAGTGCTGCCAGGCATTCCTGTCAAAAAAAAGTGGAAAAAGGACACACTAAATCAACATCCAGTAAACATACAAACAGGTCAATGTAAATAATAAAAGAACACCGCTACAATTACATCATTATCATTATTACGATTACTGTTATTACTGCAGTGACATCAGATTTGACATCTGCACTTTATCTACATGTGTGAGTGGAATCTTTTAAGAAATTATATTGATAAACGTCACTGAGATACACTCAGCTGAGTATCTCTAATATCTAATAACGTGGAGGAATTTACGCATCGGGTTGCTTAAAAGCGCAATATTCAGGATGCAGCTTACTGCATCCATTGGCAATTTATTTTGCCTAGGTATCACTTTTTCTAAAGACTGCAGACTGTAATCATTATATATGTTTCCTCGTTTATGTGATGACAGAGTCGTAGTGAAAAGTCATGTAAATTACGCCCCTACTTCTATGACATGCAAAACAGCGAAATTGCAAACGGGTCTTACCATTACACGAGTTCATCCTCTGCATCCACGGGTAAACCGGGGTACACGGTTTGTCTTCACTGTTCAAATACCTCTCTGCACCCTGTTCAGTGCAGTCCGTCTTGCACTGGTCCTGGGTTAGGACCAGCGAGTCTTCCAGACCTCCGATAGCGCACGAGCGGTCACCGGTTCGGTAAATGTTGGGTGTTGTGTAGTCACAAGCACTGGTGGATCCGCTTCTCCCAAAAACGCCCCCAGCTTGCTGGTAATACGAGGAGGTGTAAACCTTGTCCTGGACATTGGTAGCTCCGAACGTAGCGCTTGGATAATGTCTTAAAGGATCTGTATATCCAGAGGAATATAGCGGTATCTGACCCAAGAAAGACTCCTGTCCTCCGGGTAGAGACAGGGGAAAAGTTGAGTTGACGAAATAGGAACTCATGGGGTGGCCAGTGTTATTGTCCGAGTGTTATGATTTGTTGTGTTTTATAGTCCAAGTGGTTTTTGCCATTACTTTATCTGAGATTTGGTTTTAGCCGAAAGGGGGGTGGCGAGGTGCCAATCTGAGACCGCGGGGAAACGGACCAGCTGATCAGTGCCTGACCAATCCTGAGCACTTCTGACTACAGGATAACGTGTAAGGTGGGGGCCCTCTTGTTGCACAGAATGGAATCCCCAGGGCATATCAAAACACTCAGACTGAAGTGTTTTTCTCCGTTTACCGAAAAGAAACACACCCATATCTATATAAAATGCAATAATATTAATAAATAGTTAGGCCTACTTTCTATAATATATACAGGCCTACTTTATATAATAATTAATTTTCCCTCCATATTTTCTCATTTTCTCAATCGAAATATGCTGTAAACCTCAAATATGTTTGCAACTGCACGTCATTTTTCAACGTTGTCTTCAAAAATGTCCATTGCTCAAAATTTGTATGCAGACATCTAATTGGCTCAATTTAGGTGCACGAGAGAATTTCAGAGAAGCACAGACGGATTTTCACTCGAACTCATACTGACCTTTACCCTCTTTATCTATTAAAGAATACCGTACGATACAGATATTTACACATACAGCGCACTCTCTTGCAAAAAAATTAATACAAATAGCCTAATCAAAAAAAATAATCAAATTAGGCAGACAAAACTACGCTATCTATCTATCTATCTATCTATCTATCTATCTATCTATCTATCTATATATCTAGTTTACATAATGGCTTTCACGTTGTATATCGAAATACAGTGCAATTTTCTGCAGAAGTGCAACAACTGTTTAGTGATATCAACAAAACCTGCTTCAGCAATACATTATCTAACCACGCTGGACATAAAAAACAAGCAATTTTCCTATATCAATAAAAAAGAATGCATGCATTGTAAACAGACAAAAGATAAATACAAACTCAACATTAATCCAAGATTAGCTAAAACATACACCAACGCCATCACTAACATTTAAAATTCAGCCCGGCCCATGTTGTTTTTGTTGTCCTCTTGTTTGAAATATACAACGTCAAAGATATATAACACGATTATAGAACGGATTTACATTTTATTTATTTTTTTAAATGTAGTGTCTAGTATCAATGAAATACCAAATTAGTAAAAACTAAATAATTTAACTGTTTACAATGCATGCATTCTTTTTTTTTTCTTTTTTTTTTAAATAAATTAAACATTCTTTGAATTTAAATATTTAAGTAGCCCATAACAGTTAAGCTTTTAGTTAAGACAAAAGGAAACCTCTCAGAAAAAGCTAACCATTAATCACCATTCTGTTTTGTAAATTAATAAAAATTGATCTTTAGAGGTATTATTGAATATCGATAGGCTGCAGCTACGTAAGTACACAATGACGTTATTGTTGTGAGTTTATGCCTTAGAAGGCTCGGACATCCTCATATTCTTAGCACTGCAACGATTCTTTTGTCGTTAATAAATAATAATAATAATAAATGTCTGATTAAGTAAATGCTATGTATGATTTTAGTTTTTCCTTACTCTGTAACTGAATCCAAATAGCTCGTTCTTTCTTTCCGTGTCATATTGTATTGTATTATTAATATAATAACGATTGAAGCGAAAGAAAGAAAGAAAGAAAGAAAGCTTATTAACAAGGATATCACATAATTTCAGTGCAAGGTCAATAAGAGCAGAGAAAAACAAAATATTGTAAAATAATTAAGATTAGCAAAGACCATTCAAAATTACATCCAGGCATTAACCATTCACAGACTGCATTTGTCGATTACTTGCCCATCGTAGACACACTCTGGCTTAACACATTATCTAGGGATGCTAGAGGTCTTTGAGTCAGCCAGATCACATGCAGAGAACACCCAAACACAGAATTTCACCACAGTTACCAAATCTCGTCACTAGATGACATCACAGAGCAAGAATTGAGAAAAGGTGTGCTTCTTCAGGGATTCACCAGAAAAATTACCCGTTATTGTAATTCCAAATCAAACATTATTGTGGTTATTCAGACTAAGAATAACCAAATTATCTAAAAAATAAATAAATAAATGTGCTACTAAATATTGCATTTTTGTTTTCCCAAAACAATGACCCTCAACATCAGTTAGAAAGCTGTTGATGCATTTGAGGCATAATCGTCCTCACAAATGTCAAAAACATGAACCCCTCACTGATAAACTGAAAATGTCATGGGTTTAAGCAAACATTATCCAAAAACCACCAGAATAAAAAAAGACAGACATAACATCATCCAACTTTTTAATTAAAAAAAAGCCCTTAAAATGCAGAATGAATGTGCTGTAATGCAGATTCCAGCGATGAGGCATGCCTTTGCCATTCAGAAACTAATGCTGATTTGAATACTCAAAGTTAATGTAAATCTCATATAATCATTTGAATGCAGCGGCCATCTTGCAACTAACACTAATACATCTTATAAATAATACAATACTTCCTTTTAAGCATATATTTTTCCGCATTTTCATTGTCAGCACACAATTAGGCCTATTTGCGAATCGATACACATCATGTTCGATCTTTTTAAAGCCCCTGAAGTCTATACGTTCATGCGAGTTCTTATCTACTTGTCTAATCTAACTTTAATTTGTTTGTTTTGCTATACAAAAGACATGTTCAAGAAAATATTATTGTGAAAGTAAATCTGTGTGCAACGCTTTGGCATCATGATATCGCTGGAATAAGTAGAGTAGGCTACAGAAGCCTATAGGTCCAGTCCTACCTTTTCCTTCCCCGTCCATCATCGCTTCACTGGAATGATCCAAAACAATCACGCAGATTCGTCGATTAACCAGGATCACGCGTCGTATTATTGGATGTACTGGTAAAACAGACATAGCTAAAACTTGACAAATTAGAGAAGAATGAACTAAGGTCCTCAGTGAATTTTGACCCTTGCGCTCTAAGCTGATGTGAAAATCTAAAGACGCTTCGTACAAGGGTGAAGTCGAGCTTTCCATCCATATTAACGCACGCAATTCGCCCAGCTCAGGAGAATTTTTCTTTCCCTCTGCTTTAACAAAACGTAAAAAACATAAAGGACAGAGGTGCTACTGACTGCGCCCTGACCAAAAGAATGCTGCATTATAGCCACTTGGGAAATCATAAAAAGTTCATGTTCACAGAGAGCTGCTCACGTGACCTCTGTCAGCCAATCCACTGGCAGAACCACACATAAAGTTCTATCACAAAGTTGTAAATTTTCATAAACAGCTGTGAGTTTATTGCTTTGCTTCAGCAGCAACTCGGTCGCCGCCATCTTTATTCGTTAAAAGAGAGAAAAAAGCACGACTTCACTTCATTAACAGCCATAGAAATATAGGCTAGGCTATTGCATTATTTTTTACTCGATGAAGAAGTCTATTTCTAGAATTGTAGATTTCAATTTTAGACATGGTTCATAGTCAAGCTGTACAAAGGTTTTGCAATGTTTAATTAAACACGTTTAAAAAATGTGTAATGTTATAAAAAAGGATAACCATTTACAGGAATAGGCGCTCTTTGACCAATTTGTGGCTAAAACGGAAATAAACCAAATTACCCTAAAATAAAAGAGCACCATTCCCTTTTTGTCAATAGTGTGCGTTCTTTTGTCAGGTGACTTTAAGAGAAAAATAGACAAATGGAACGCGAAAGCTTTTTACAGCACTAAACATCCGTGGAGGAAAGAATTGCTTCCTGTATCTACGAACAAACACTTATTTCCGACATTTATTGGGGGCAATAAAACAGTATAACCCAAAAGCCACCGAGCATGGTCTGTGGGTTATACCCTCGAGAAGGACATGCTCTTGAAGCTCACCAGTGCATGTTGTCCAGAAAGGCCCTAAAAGCAGCATACGAGGTATACATTCAGAATTATTTATATTTTTTAATACCTTAGTTGTTATCATTTTGTTTGTTTGTTTGTATCTAAATTAAAATAGAGTGTAATACACTAATAACCTTTTTTAACATCGCGTCCACTCTATATTCGTTTAATTTTTAATTCGTTTTTATTGGGATTCAACTCATCATACATTTGAATTTGTATAGAAAGCTACAGTTTTGATTAATAGACTGCTAAGTTTTTATTCATAATTATGCATTGTTCATTTAGTGCAACAAACGACGAACTGCAAAGTGTTTTTTTCGTTATTATATTCTAAAACTTAATAATTTCATCTTCATAAGCATCTCCATTTTATGTTTTGAAATTAGTCATTTCATTACACCCAGTCTACACACTTGCTTTACACAAATAAGAGAAAATGAAAATCAGATGGAATAGATTGAGAATTATATGGGATATACACATAGCCCAATTGCTGTCATAAACGATTTGAAATTTACTCGTATTCGTTAACTGTATATTGTAAATAGCTTAAATATTTTTATTTAAAAATATTTAAAAGTCCTTTTTACATTAGCTCTATAATCTTTCAAAAGTATTCTCGTCATTAATAGCATTCAAATAATATTAAACACGTAGCCTAAGTGAGACGCTGTTAGCTATTTGACAACAAGAGATAATGAAAGGCCAAACGAACTGTGGTATAATATCTTGGAATTTTTATTTCATTTTTCTATTCATTTAGGATTTCATTGCAAACTGAAAAAATATATGTATATTTAGTTGCTCACACGAGATTTTTAGATTTTTAGATTATGATCTTGATAACCTCAGAAACGTGAAAAATAGGCAGCTTTTCATATTGGATTAAAACGCCAGAAAATATATGATAGAATTATAATATTTGGAATGGTACGGTTTTTGAAAAGTCTATAAACAATGTGTCGTGCTGATAGGGCCTGTCTGAGCCCACGCCCAGCCTAAAGAAAATGCTAACTTCTGCATAGCCCAGGCCTCAATATCCGGTTGGTCATTTTTCTTAAAATATATGGGCTTTTAAAAAAAATTTGTTTTCGAGATATCTTCATGCCCTGCTCATTAAAACAACAACGAAAGAAATACATGCATTTTAAAGCATTATAAAAAATAAAATTTATATTTAGCTTCAGAGAACATAAAGAGCTCTTCTTGATCCGAACTGGAAGCCCTTTGTCCACATCAAGACTAGTTTCATATTTTGTGGACACACAGAAAATAATTATTGGTTCCCTTTTTATTTAGAACCATTTTTGTTCTGTGGGGTTCTTGGGTTGCTATGTTGTTTTCATATATTTAAAATAATGCTAATTCTTACATATAGGTCTAAAATTACACTTTTGTTGATGTTTTGAGTGGATTCAATGTTTTGAAAAATAACATGCAACATTAATATGCCAATTATTTCATTATTTCTCTAGCACAGGTTTAATGTGGCCTAGGCAGCAGTCTCTCTTTTTGAAGAATACTTTTCGTTGGTAGTGCACGGCTCAATGGTCGGTTCGTTTTTACGCAAATACAAACGCAGCTCAAATATGAAATTAGTGTAGGCTACCTCTGAACATATACAGCAAAACGATCATATTAATAAAATAGGTCTACAATATAATTAAATATCTGGGCGTACATTCAGTTTAATTAGACCTATACATTTACATTTGCATTTAATTTAAGGGGGAAACAATTAAAATACGAGGACTTTTGCAAAGCTTCGAGTCTTTCTTTAGAATGCCAACTTTGAATTTTCACGTTGTTATTGCTTGATATCTTTGGTTTGAAATGATAGATATATGAAAATTCAATCATTTTAGATCTCTTTTTATGTTATGATGTTTTTATGTTCAACTTTTTATTTCAACAAATTTACATTTATGCATTTAGCAGAAATACAACAAATATATAATATTAAATCAACTTCAAATGACACTATACACACTCTCAGAAAAAAAGGTACAAAAGCTGTCACTGGGGCGGTACCTTTTCAAAAGGTACACTTTTGCACCTTTTAGGTACTAATATGTACACTTTAGGTATACTTGTATGTATCTTTAAGGTACCAATATGGACTCTTTAGGTACAAAGGCGTGCCTTTTGAAAAGGTTACCACCCCAGTGACAGATTTTGTACCTTTTTTTCTGAGAGTGCACCAGAGTAAATTATACACCCAATTTATAGACCAGAGTGCACAGAGGAAAGCTCCGAGTTCAGTATCTTCAAATATTTAATCTCAGTCAATGAATATCCTATAGACTGAAGACAGTCAAAAGCTCTGAAAGAAAGGTATCATAATTAAGAGGCATCTGGCACTTGCTATCCATAAACGAGTTGACAGAGATTGAGACCAGACTGCTCGGGAATCCAACCAGAGTAATAAAAGCCTGTAAACTGCCTACATGAAACGAAGTGCTCATATTGAACTTTTGGCTTGGGGTCAAATGGTTTTGGTTGACACTTTGTTGTCAATATATACGTGATACGTAAATAAAAAAAGTAGCCTATACAGGATAGATGTCCGATATTTGTTCATTAATATTATTGCTTTCTTATGCTTGTAGTGGCTTTAAGCATAACTCACAATTATCATTTTAGGTACTATAATATCGCCAGATCCAGATGCTTAAAACAGCTTTAAAACTTTTTACCAGGCGACTTAGAGAACGTAGACCACCCATGTTTATTGCAATGCATCTCACATGAGAGAATGTGTAAGATCGTTTTGTGAAAGGTCCTTTTTCAATATTTGGGATTTTTATGTGATTGATACAATCTACGTAATTGTATTTACGTAATTAAACGTAATTTTGTATATGATTCTTTTACAATACTTTTTATGTGATTTATTTACAATTGACTTTTTTTTCTATTATTATATGATTCATTTACAATTTAATTCTATTTCAGGATAGATGTCCGATATTTGTTCATTAATATTATTGCTTTCTTATGCTTGTAGTGGCTTTAAGCATAACTCACAATTATCATTTTAGGTACTATAATATCGCCAGATCCAGATGCTTAAAACGGCTTTAAAACGTTTTACCAGGCGACTTAGAGAACGTAGACCACCCATGTTTATTGCAATGCATCTCACATGAGAGAATGTGTAAGATCGTTTTGTGAAAGGTCCTTTTTTAATATTTGGGATTTTTATGTGATTGATACAATCTACGTAATTGTATTTACGTAATTAAACGTAATTTTTTATATGATTCTTTTACAATACTTTTTATGTGATTTATTTACAATTGACTTTTTTTTCTATTATTATATGATTCATTTACAATTTACTTAATTCTATTTGAGGATTACAGATTAAAAACTATTTCCAAATGAAATACATTATAGGCTATACGTGCAATCGAGGCTTTTATGTTGGTTTACTTTGGTTGTAAAGTGACAATAATTTGGATGCTTGTGTTCTGGAAAAAAGAAAAAAGAAAACCTTCAAGACAATCCAGTGGAAGAGGAAAAAAGAACAAAAACGAAGGGATTCTTTTCTTACATTTTATTGTGGCTTCTTTCAGGAACCACTTCCAGTTGAAGACAATAGAAAATACAATTGAACAGTGCTTCACAGAACTGCAATATATTTTAGAATATAATTGTGCGTTTGAACCATCCCATCTCAGGAAAGCATAACGCATGGATACACTGACAAAATGATTGACGCAATGACCCATATATTAGGTAGTTCGGTTGAAGATCCGTAAACCTGAATACAAATTTTTAAACCGTAATTAACAATCACAAAAAGTGCATTTTCTTACAGTTAGAGATACAGTAATGCACTCACTAATGTTGATTCCTTACCCCATCTTATAGGCTATAACAGAGTTACTGAAGAAAACATATTTTGGATTGTGACTCCCACGGATAGGAAATTGACGCCATGCAGACCATACAGCCTTCGCCTCATATGCCCTTCACTGCAACAGTAACCTCAAGAGTAATCTACTCGAGGACAAACGCACCAGTGGAACCTTACAAATCTGAGACTGATTCATCAAATCATATTAAGCGGAAACAATCAACGTTAGAAAACAGAACTGCCTTATAAGTTTGCAGTAAATGTAACGATTGGTTTTGAATTCTGCCTTTGCGTGTCGACAGACGTCATTTTGAACCTCAGACTTTTATATAAATTGCAATTGATCGATTGCAGTGATGTTTCTTTTTTCTTTTTTAAATAGTCAACAGACTATTTAGAATTACTGGAAGTCTCCGAGTCCTCTTCTCCTGATGTGTGTTTTTCTGATGCCTGGCTCCCCTCTTGCCCCTCTCTCTCAATTTGCTCTTGTTCCGCTTTGCTGCAGGGAAACTTGTCTTTGTTGTGCTCTTTTTTCCACTTCATACGTCTGTTCTGAAACCAAATCTTCACCTGCCTCTCAGTGAGGGCCAGTGCGTGAGACACTTCGATGCGCCGCTTGCGGGTCAGGTAAGGATTGAACAGGAACTCCTTCTCCAGCTCCAGAGTCTGGTAGCGGCTGTAGGTCTGCCTGCCCCTTCTCCGGCCGGTCGCTGTGGGGGAAAAAAAGCGTTATTTCCAGTGAAATAGTGCTTGATTTCTTATATATCTATCTGTGTAAATAAAATATAGCCATAAAACCCTCACAGCTTCTAGTCATTGGCATTAAACAACGTGTACGGAGCAATCAGGATTTTTTTAAAGGGGTGCTAATTCCTCAGTAGCCTAATCTATAGGTGCCATAAAGCGTTTAATTGGGGGTAATAAGTAGGCCCACCATTGTCTATAGCGTTTTATGTGGGACTATAACAGACTAGGTGTTTCTCTTCACTCATCTCACCTTGTGGTCTCATCCATGGGAAGAGCTGCGCTGTGCACGGTTCTGCACTTTCCAAATCATCCCTGATACTGTTGACCTTTACATTACAATCCCCAAACTGCGTCAAATCCGCATCTGGTGCGCTGAAGAACGACTGTCTCTGTAAACTGTCCTGGCCCAAGATGTTTCCTGTGGCATCTCCAGGGTAAGCTACTGCGCACGGGTTCTGTTGGTAAGACGCGTGGGAGAAGGATGGTGTACCGTGGTGGTAGAATTCCGGGAACTGCGCCGCGTGCTGAAACGCAGATCCTGAGTTGTGACCGTACAGCACAGACGGTCTGCCTCCAAGATCCGGCGCGTACCCCGAGCAGTCATAGTAGTTGGAGCGCAGAGAATCGCCTCCTTTCAATTTAGTGAAGAGGGAATTGATGAAGTAAGAACTCATTGCCTGCAAGATCAACTCCCCGAAGAAGGAACTTTGACAACTATTGAGACCAAGCAGTCTCTTGATGAATAATGTTAATTGAGCAAAGGCAGGCCTGTTGTTACAATAGAAATGAATTCATCCAGGTGGAAATTATATGCATAAAATGTCGTAAATATTCATAGCTGCACCCACATGACTCCTTAGTGATGGTCCCCGAGCAATAAATAGTTTTCCGTTTTTACTCTCTTTGATAGTGAGTTGCATTTCATATGGGCGTTAGTTATCGATTCCTTATATCATTGGATGGGCTCGACATCTCCAAACAGACAAAGCGCGATCTTGCGAAAGGAAGAGCAGGAGAGACTGAAAAGGAGAGATGAAAAAGGGGAGAGAGGGAGCTCTTGGGGAGGTAGAGGGGGAGGTGGAGTAGGACTGTTATTGGTAAACCATTTCAGTGCCAGCCAAGAGCACATATAGCCTACACGACAAACGAAATGTTTCCAGTGGGCAAACAAAAACAGATTTATTCAGGTTCATCGTATGATGAATTAGACCATATTGTCATCACATTAATGTTTATGGTTTGATGATTAAGATATTCGTCTGTCTATTAGTCTAATGCAATGTAGGCTACTGCAAATACTTCTGTGGCCTACTTCGTTTAGAAAACGTCATCAAGTGTGTACGAGTGAGTGGATTCAAAGGTGGAAAGGATTTAACTCATAGAAGCTAAGAATAGACCCACCCATGATAGAGAGGAGGTCCTTTTAATATTTCTAATTTTATGTAATTGCTTCACAAGTTTTCATTGACTATTTACATGTGTAAAAAAAAAAAAAAATTATATATATATATATATATATATATAAAATTTATTTTTTTGTAAAACGAGTAAAGTGTGTGAATCTCTCTTCAGGTCAGGCTGGGGAAAGGCGCGTTGTCTTGACTAGAGTAACACCGCCATCGTGTGGTGAACATTGTAAGTTTCGAATATATTCAAGGACGACAAAGAATCTGCTTGTCTAGAACAGGATCATGCAATACTCTTAACGAATCCACGAGCACAAAACATTCAGCCAACCATATTTTTTGCTTTTAAATGTGATTATTTCTTGGGCTATCGAAAAACAAAAAATAGTTATAGAGTAAGTTACTTTGGGTGTTTTTTTCCCTCTCTGTCTGTTTTGCACCATGAGGGGGAAAAGTAGAACGGAGTAATTTTCTGGAGAAAATGAGAAAGCAAACAACGCGTTGCTGAACAGCTGCAAGATATTTTCATACCACAGTTGCTTTTATTTTCTGCATTTACTTTACGAACAACTAATTAGATTTTACTGCTTTAATTTTATGCACTATCAAGTCACGGGAAATTAAGCGTAGGCCTCTGTTTCAAAAAGACAGCTCGTCTCTGCATTTACCCCGCATTACTCTGTAAAAACAACCACTTATTATGATGATTATTATGATTATTACTGTTGTTAAAGAACCTGTTAAATAATATATATTTTTTAATATTCTTCAATATATTCTTATTCTTTAATAATAATAATAATAATAATACATTAATTTGCAAAAGTATAAATTAATAATGAGTGTTTTTAATATTATAATTTGCAATCGTATTAGTCTTTTGGTGCGTATATCAGATTACACCTCTAAAATAAAAATGTGGATCGTTGAAGCCAATTACATCTTTTATTATTTAAAAAGGGATTAGAAGCTGTTCATATCTGAATAATTTTAAGCTTACGTCACACAGGACAAAACATTTCAATTTAAATATTTTACAATTAATTTTAAATTAATTTTAAAATAAGATTGAAATGCTACAAAACTATTCATGAGTGTTCAGCGATGAGATGAAATTACACAGATGATTTCTGCAGCCAGTTTGCTTTTGCGTGCGATTAAAGAAATCACGCATACCTAATATTTTCATTAGATTTTTTATTATTTGCGTTTACATTTTTGATAGATTACAACTTACTTTGTAAAATTTTTTTTTTTTTTGTATTTTAATTGAATAAGTGGTGTAATGCTCATCTAGCTAGTAATCTCCACTAGTCGACAGAGGCTGTGATGTTAAAACCAAACCACCTTTGACCCTTACCCATAATTCTGTATGACTGCCCTCTTTATATGTTTGTATATGTATGATGATATAAATTCAACATGACTGTCAAAATTTATGCTCTAGCTCTGTACTTAGGGTATATTTACCGTCATCTTCTACTGCAATATGTAACCATTTCAAAATCCATTCATTTAGAGAAAAATACTATATTTTTGTTTTTAATGAAAAAATAAATACATTATAATGTTTTACTACTATACAAACGCTTTTGCCTAAGCCCCCCTACGTTTGATAATGTTTTTGGGAAACATGTAGTGGAGATTAAGTACAATTTGCCTGCTGATAAAACTCCACTTTAGCTAAATTTCCTTTTTCTTCATTTTTGTATTCATTTAGAAACTCTGATATTTAATAACAAAATCTATCAAATCTGTTTGGCAGCACAGAATTAAACCTAAAGAAATAGCTTACTCAAAAGTGTTAGGATTAGGATAGTTCTCCCTTGAAGTGTTAGGATTTGCATGCTAGAAATAATGAACAAAATACTATAAAAAGTTCTATTGAAATGTTTATTTATATTGGCTCAGTTTGACATGAAATAAAAATAAAAGCATGTTCACATTAATTTCTATTAAAATCATTCACTTATGGCTTCTTTCAAACTAAGAATGTGCAGTAAGAAAAAACATTAAGGGTTACAACAAGCATCTGCCCACTGCATTGTCAAAAGTCGTTTCCTGAATAAATGTAACCAAGCTGACAATACGGAGAAATGGCTTCCTATTAAGAGTGCATTTTCACATTTTCAGTACGGCAGTTGAATGTCATATCTGAATAATTTTAAGCTTACGTCACACAGGACAAAACATTTCAATTTAAATATTTTAAAATTAATTTTAAACTAATTTTAAAATAAGATTGAAATGCTATAAAACTATTCATGAGTGTTCAGCGATGAGATGAAATTACACAGATGATTTCTGCAGCCAGTTTGCTTTTGCGTGCGATTAAAGAAATCACGCATACCTAATATTTTCATTAGATTTTTTATTATTTGCGTTTACATTTTTGATAGATTACAACTTACTTTGTAAAATTTTTTTTTTTTTTGTATTTTAATTGAATAAGTGGTGTAATGCTCATCTAGCTAGTAATCTCCACTAGTCGACAGAGGCTGTGATGTTAAAACCAAACCACCTTTGACCCTTACCCATAATTCTGTATGACTGCCCTCTTTATATGTTTGTATATGTATGATGATATAAATTCAACATGACTGTCAAAATTTATGCTCTAGCTCTGTACTTAGGGTATATTTACCGTCATCTTCTACTGCAATATGTAACCATTTCAAAATCCATTCATTTAGAGAAAAATACTATATTTTTGTTTTTAATGAAAAAATAAATACATTATAATGTTTTACTACTATACAAACGCTTTTGCCTAAGCCCCCCTACGTTTGATAATGTTTTTGGGAAACATGTAGTGGAGATTAAGTACAATTTGCCTGCTGATAAAACTCCACTTTAGCTAAATTTCCTTTTTCTTCATTTTTGTATTCATTTAGAAACTCTGATATTTAATAACAAAATCTATCAAATCTGTTTGGCAGCACAGAATTAAACCTAAAGAAATAGCTTACTCAAAAGTGTTAGGATTAGGATAGTTCTCCCTTGAAGTGTTAGGATTTGCATGCTAGAAATAATGAACAAAATACTATAAAAAGTTCTATTGAAATGTTTATTTATATTGGCTCAGTTTGACATGAAATAAAAATAAAAGCATGTTCACATTAATTTCTATTAAAATCATTCACTTATGGCTTCTTTCAAACCAAGAATGTGCAGTAAGAAAAAACATTAAGGGTTACAACAAGCATCTGCCCACTGCATTGTCAAAAGTCGTTTCCTGACTAAATGTAACCAAGCTGACAATACGGAGAAATGGCTTCCTATTAAGAGTGCATTTTCACATTTTCAGTACGGAAGACAGTTGAATGCAGACCTTCTCACCTTCTATTCCTGATTTATTTCTGACATCTCAACACCTTCCTTAGTCTGTATTCTCCATACTAATTTTATGGAATTGCTTGTTAATGTTGAGCTTGTACACGTCCTGGGTCAGTGGCTGTGCTCATGCGGGGGGACTCTGCGAGGGGCCTTTTGAAGGGCGTGGGAGAGGTGTGGCCTGGGGACAAGAGGAGCAGGGGTGGAAATGACATAGAGAGATTTGGGGTCACGGAACATCGTGGCACCCCGTGTTCGCCCTAGAATGAGGGGAGGCACTCCTAGCATTGACGCTCTCACTCTCGACTCAGCCAAAGAGGAACTCATGCTGCCCTGACGCCAAGCGAAAGACCCATTTACTGTAAGCAGAGAAAGAAGAGAGGTGTATTATTTTCTATGAATCATTCCTTTTCTGGTTTTATGATATGGGAGTAAAAGAGCCAGAGAACTATTCAAAAAGTTAATCACTTGTCAAAGGTATCCGTTGAGCACTAGTAGCCTTCATTAGACCAGCAGATGCCTGCCGCTCTGCATTTAATGCTGCCATCTCTTCCACCCCACAGTGTTTCAGACCTCCCGGTTCAGTCTGGACTGGCTGGAGCAGACCGTGTTCTAGAGAGGGCCACGGCTTTCGGTTTTGCAGCGGCTGGGAATGTATACACTGCAGGCAGGGCTTAGCTTTTGTAGACACCTTCTGCTGCATCATAGTGCAGAAGTTCTTCTGCCTCCAAGGAAACTCTGCAATGGAGTCCAACTGGATAGAGAAAGTAGGAACATTTTATATTAAGGCAGTTTAGAATATTGTCCAGTAAGAAAGGAGAATTTGCTTACTTTTTTTTTCTGCAGAACACAAAATAAAATATTTTAAAGAACGTTTTAGCTGTTTTTATATATAGAGTGAAACTCAATGGGGTCCAAAACAACACCGGACCAGTGTTGTTACATCTAAAACTATTAAAAATGATATTTGGTAATTGAAACAAAGCTGAAATAAAATAAAGTATATTTATGAAAAACTTAAATGAAAATTAAACATTTTAATTTAAATAATGATGTTTAAGTAGTAAATGGCCAATGAACTAAAACTAAAATAAAAAAATAAAGCTAAATAGAAATATCTAAAAAAAGAAACTGATAAAAATGACAAAAGCACATTAAAAATGACTAAAACCTAAACTAAAATTAAAAGGAAAACGGAAGATTTAAAAATGAAAAGCTAATTCAAAATATTAATAAATTCTGTATATAAATAATACTAAAATAACACTGCATTGGACTCCTTTGATGT
>NW_015662005.1:485098-488322 GCF_001515625.1 Sinocyclocheilus rhinocerous | reverse complement strand
AATATTGTCCAGTAAGAAAGGAGAATTTGCTTACTTTTTTTTTCTGCAGAACACAAAATAAAATATTTTAAAGAACGTTTTAGCTGTTTTTATATATAGAGTGAAACTCAATGGGGTCCAAAACAACACCGGACCAGTGTTGTTACATCTAAAACTATTAAAAATGATATTTGGTAATTGAAACAAAGCTGAAATAAAATAAAGTATATTTATGAAAAACTTAAATGAAAATTAAACATTTTAATTTAAATAATGATGTTTAAGTAGTAAATGGCCAATGAACTAAAACTAAAATAAAAAAATAAAGCTAAATAGAAATATCTAAAAAAAGAAACTGATAAAAATGACAAAAGCACATTAAAAATGACTAAAACCTAAACTAAAATTAAAAGGAAAACGGAAGATTTAAAAATGAAAAGCTAATTCAAAATATTAATAAATTCTGTATATAAATAATACTAAAATAACACTGCATTGGACTCCTTTGATGTTAATTTGAAAAAAAAAAAAAAAACGAAATATCTTCTTTTGTGTTTAAAAAAAAAAGATACAGGTTTGAAACATCATGAGGGTGAGTAAATAATGACAGGATTTTTTGGGGTGAACCATCCCTTTGATACAGGATTGCTTTGCTCACATACCTTGTGATCATGTTTGCAGTGTAGGGGAAAGCTGATTTGTTCGCGTGAGTGGTTGATAAGTTCGGTAAGATGATTGGCACTTTGAAGTAGCTGGCGCACCTGGTTCACCACACCCATGTTCAGCAGCAGAGTCTCTCGCTGGTGAAGTTCACTGACTCTCTCTGCCTCCTCTTCCTCTGTTAGGTCAAGAGCAACAAGTGTCTCTCCCCTCAAGGTGGTCTGCTCTAGCATAGCTGGTAGCTAAAGAAACAGATCACACCACATGGAATTCATTAGTTATTCATGAGTTCAAATATAGACACCAGGGTCCCTCTAGTGGTAGGTCAAAGGAACTGAATGTTTAGTCAACCAAGGAAACTTGAAATACATAATACAAACAATTATTTTAAGCGCACATATAAACACAAGATTAAAAAGAATGACTCACTGAAACAGGGTATTGGTGCGAGGGCTGAAGTGTTCTTGGTTTTGATCTTTCACCTGCAGATTCACCTTGAAGATCCTGCTTACGTGATCCCTTCTTTTCCTGTTCTTTCTGCTCCTGCTTCAGACGCAACTCCTGCAGCTGCTGCCTACAGATACACACGTTTTGAATGACTTTTTTCTTCTGCTGTTGTTTGAAATGAGCTTGATGTATTTCTGCAAAGCCATCAAGCAGTATGTGCACACCTGGCACACTCCTCCCTGGCTTTGGAGGCTGCAGTCTCCTGGAAGAGTGAGCTGCTGTGTTGAAAATACTTTTCGTATTTCTCCCCTCCTTCCCGAGGGAAGATCCGCCGGAATCCACCCATGTGTTTTGCTTCATATTTCTCCATCTGCTCCACACTAGCAGCCTGTGACTGACGAAGCTCCTCATTCCTTGTGAGGCGAAACACACATGGAAGTTTATGTAAGATGTAGGTTACTGCACAGTCATCATATAACTAGTATGGAAGCCCACTTCTGCCACGAAAAAAGGGTAATTGTGACTTTTTATCTCACAATATTTATTTTTCACAGTTCTGAGTTTATACCTCACAATTTTGAGTTAACCTCGCAATGCAGATGATTTTCTCGGAATTGTGTTTATAGATATAAACAATTATATAATATACATTATATAAGCAATTTGGACATTGTCTTGAAATTCTGAATTTACATCTCACTATTCTGAACCAAAACATTTCTTGAATGAATTCTGCATTTTGTGATAGACAGATCCTTTCATACATGAAATTAGGCACCCGTTTAAAGACATATGAACTCAGAAGAAAAAAGTATCGCGAGAAGATAACACAATATTCTGAGAAAAAAAGTCAGAATTATGAGATTTGAATTGATAAAAGTTTGAATTGCGAGATCCATCCATTCTCCAAATCCTCTATAAGGTTGGATTACGAGATGAAAAACTGTATGTTACATACTTGCTAGAAATAAATTCAGAATTGTGTTGTAAACTAGTAATTCTGAGAAAATTTATTTTCTTTTGTTCTGTGGTGGAAATGGCCTTCCATAAACCTTTCCATAAAAGTGCAGCTGTGTTTTTTTGTGGTACCTGGCCTCTCTAGAGCGGTTCTGCTGGAGTCTCTCCTTTACCCGGCGCTTCTCCTCCTCTGTGATCTTCCTGCGGTCACAGGCCCCCAGGTTAATCAGCACCAAAGTGTCATACAGCAGGCTGTCCTTCACCTCCCGGTCTAAACGGGAGTCGGTGGTGAAGCTGGGCGAATGGTTGACCTAAAGACAGTGTTTAAAAGGTTGCATACAGCTAGAATGAAAGCAATTCACATAAGCTTTTGTTGTATCAAAAAGTCACAAAAATGGCTTTAAAATACTTTATACGGTGATCTGAGCCTCAAATAAAAAGCCTCAAAAGAAACCCATACCTCAAGTAGCCAAGGTTTAAGTCGACGGTCCAGTAACACATCAAATCCCAAGATCTCAAAGCAGGCACTTCCGGATGCATGATTGGGGAAGCAGGAGTGGTAGTTGTGTTTGAGAATGGGGTGGGCTGATATTAGTGTCTTAATGATGACATCCTCTATGTCCGTCCACATCTTCTCAGTATCATAACTCATGGCTTCCATGTGCTTCTTGAAGCTGGAAAGTTTCCTATGAGGACGGAATTGAAAAATGGTTTTCTGTACAGTTTTAAAGAAAAATAGCTGAAAATCAGAATCTGCGAGAACACACAGATTACCGTTTGCTGCCGGTATCTTCATCACGCACAAAGTTTTCACTATGCTTGTTGATGGCATAGTTAGTTAAGTGCATGCAAACATCCTCCTGTAGAGTTGCATAAAGAAATGTAAATTAAAGAATCAAATTAACCACTGGTTTTAAAGGGTTAGTTCACCCAAAACTGAAAATTAGCCCATAAATTACTCACCCTCAAGTCATCCTAGGTGTATATGACTTTCTTCTTTCAGACGAATCCAGTCGGGAGTTATATTAAAAATTGTCTTTGATCTTTCAAGCTGCTTCATGGCACCCAGCGGGTGTTGCATGCATCAGTCCAAAAGAAGTGAAATAAAAAGAGCCCATCCATAAAAAAAAGTGTCTCACACGGCTCCGCAGCGCTGAACTCATACGTCATCCGCCCGGAGC
>NW_015662005.1:462922-484698 GCF_001515625.1 Sinocyclocheilus rhinocerous | reverse complement strand
ATAGAAATGTAGTGGAGTGAAAAGTACAATATTTGTCTTTCAAAGGTAGTGAAGTTAAAGTCATAAGTTCCCAGAAAAAATAATACTCAAGTAAAGTACAGATACTCAAAAAGTGTACTTAAGTACAATACTCAAGTAAATGTACTTAGTTACTGTCCGCCTCTGCTTCTGAGCGGTGCATGCGCAAAGCCGACCTCCATAGGTCATCCACCCGGAACTGCTTCCAGTGTACAACAGTGAGCGCAAGCTAGATTAAAGTGATTATTACATTTTGAATATGGATATTTTTCTTACAAAAACGCATCGATTCGCTACAGAAGGCCTTTGTTCATCCCTCGAAGCCGTGTGAGACACCCCTGGAGCCGTGTGAGACACTTTTTTTTTATGGTTGGGCGCATTTTAATTAAGTGCTTTTGGACTGATGCATGCAACACCCGCTGGGTGCCATGAAACAGCTTGAAAGATCAAAGACAATTTTTAATATAACTCCCGACTGGATTCGTCTGAAAGAAGAAAGTCATATACACCTAGGATGACTTGAGGGTGAGTAATTTATGGGCTAATTTAGATTTTTGGGTGAACTAACCCTTTAAGTCAATATTTCAATACAAGCAATTTTTGTAGATTAATTTTGTCTTTTAAGAAATATCAATTACTACTAAAATGCAACTGTTGCAAGTTTGTATATTTTTTATGTTTTTATGTATGTTTTTAGAGCCCCTCACCAAATTGTTGCCAGTGGGCTCAGTATATTGAGTGGTGCAGAAACGGGCTAGTCCCTCATTGTACATGAAGATACGGAAGGGGTCACAGCTAGTCACTAATACATAAATGCGCAGGTCAAACTTGAACCCCTCAATGATGAACGGCTGCAGAAACAAAGAATAATTAAAAAAAAAAATTATTCTATCTATTTTTTTATTTATTTTCAATCTAATTGGATATTAGATTGAGTTACCTTGGATATGTACACCTGGCAAATCATGTGTTCTCCCGGCCGAATATCTTTGTTGGACTTGGTAAGATAGATACCACGACCTTGGCAACCTGAGTCTGGCTTGCAGATATACGTTTTATGCTTTTTGGCTCTGGTGTAGGCTTGGAAGTCACTATAACTGAAGGACATTGAGAGAGTGGGGGAAAAGGCAAAAAGATTAAAACGTTCTTTTTATGCTTATTAAAAGATTTGATTGTATGATTGAACTCGAATCGACTCACTCTGCGGGGAGGCACCATGTGCGAGGAAAGATGTTGTACTCCTTCGGGAAGAGTTTCAGCATATGGTTCATATTGCGTGCGAGCAAGTCCTTCCTGCAGATTTCATTCATGCCAGGAAAATGGTTGATTTTCTGTGAAGGGGAAATTTAGGCATTTTGTAAACCAAGGGGGAACGAGTGAAACTGAACAGGACACTAAATAAGAGAAGAATGATTTTTGGCAGCAAACACCTGGTAACGTTTCATATCCATGACCCTGTCTAGTGAGACAGAGCAGTCGGTCCAAAACAGGGTCCAGTCTTCTCCTTCTGCAGCCTCTCGTAGCCCATATCTGCGAGCAGCCCGACGCACTTAAAAAACAAAACAAAAAAACATGCCATTGCATAAACACAAATGTTGTGTCAAAGCTTTAATATTACAGGTAATTTTGTGTGTACATTAATGAGGAAAAAAAATTAACTTAAATGATTTTAGCAAATGGCTGCAATATAACAAAGAGTGAAAAATTTAAGGGGGTCTGAATACTTTCCGTACCCACTGTATATCCAAAAATGTTTGGAGTTAAAATCACAGAGCAAAACTTACCACTCTCATATTTGCAGTTGGTGAGATTTATCCACAGTCATCTGAAAAAGAGGAAGAGGACAAAGAGACAGACCTGTGCATTGTTTGGGAGTTGAAAAGCTCTCGTTATCCACTACACAACAATTTTTGTTAAAAGGTCCCGTACCTTCTAATTCAACTTACTTCATCTAAACGATGATCAACATTTTTACTGTATTTATTAATCTAAATTAGTTTATTAAACTGCTACTGTTCATTGTTAATTCATGTTTGTTCATTATACATTATTGATTGATTAATTCCTTCATTCCGGGTCGTGGTCATTATACTTTTGCCAATGCTACTTTATACAACTTGAAATGTTAAAAATGCATGTTGGAATGAACATGAACTTAAATTAATAAATGCTGTTCATGTTCATTGTTAGTTCATGATACTTATTGCATTAACTAATGTTGTGACTTGTGCCGTATTGTGACTTGTTACAGAAATATTTTATGTACACTACTGTTCAAAAGTTTCAGGTTAGTACTTTTTTTTATTTTTAAGAAATTTATACTTTTATTCACCAAGATTGCATTAAATGGATCAAAAGTGACAATAAAGACATTTACAATGAATTATTAAAAGTAATTATTAAATTATTAAAATAAATTAAATTCAGTTTTTAATAGGGATGTAATGATTAACCGCGAGCCGGTTGAAAATCGATTAAAATATGTGACGATTCAAATCGGTTGAGATGCTAAACAAATCGCGATTCATTTAGAGGTAGGAGTTTATATGAAAGTATGTCTGAGGGGAATTTAGTGTCTTTAGAAAAGTTTAGATGGTATTTTTTCTTTTTATCTTGCCTCTGTATAATGCATATTAAAGTTCATATGTGCAGAGTTGCTTTGTTTAAATTTAGATTAAAAACTGCTCATGTTGCATGTATGCAGCATCTTTGTTTGGATCATGATTAAAATGCAGTGGTTGCCTCTCATTTTAAATGTTAAGAGCACAGACAACGCCTTAGTTTGTTTATATGAAGAGATTTTTTTTATTTGTGTTACTTATTTATTTTAATTTGGGGCTTGTTTTAAAATTTCAATTTAGGTTTGTTATTTACATTTAAATTATATTTAAATTGAGTCATTTAGCAGACACTTGTATCCAAAACGACTTACAAATGAGGACAATAGAAGCAATCAAAACCAACAAAAGAGCAATAATATGCAAGTGCTATATTAGTATATTATTATAGTGTTATATTTCAATTTCACAAAGAAACGTGCAGCATTTTGTCCAAGCAAAAATAAAAGGACACATTTAATTTATAATTTGTCTTAAATCTCATTTTGTTAAAAAAAAACGTGAATCGAATCGAATCGTGAAATCAAAATCGTGATTTGAGTGAATCGTTACATCCCTAGTTTTTAACTTTCTATTCATCAAAAAGTCCTGAAAAAATGTATCAGTTTTTAAAAAAAATAATAATATAAATGTTTTCAACATTGATAATAATAAGAAATGCTTCTTGAATACCAAATCAGCATATTAGAATGATTTCTGAAGGATCATGTGACTGAAGAAATGGTTGCTGAAAATTCAGCTTTGCCTTTATAGGAACGAATTTTTAAATATATTGAAATAGAAAACAATTATTTTAAACTGTAATGATATTCCACACTATTACTGTTTCTTACTGTATTTTTTATCAAATAAATGCAACCTTGGTGAGCATAAGAGACTTATTTCAAAAATATTTTCAAAATTTGACCAACCACTAACTTTTGAACGGTAGTGTATATGAACACCATAACAGAAATGGCTTACTTCTTCTTTCTCTTTTTCTTCTTGTTCGCTGCAGGCAGAGGGATTGGTGTGTTACAGGGCTCTGCATGAGTGTCACTTCCCCAGCCTTCTCCCTCCACCCCTGGATCAGGCTCACACCTCCACATTTCACTCACTGAGTGCTCCGCTGGTGTCCCCATTCTGAAAACAAACATAAAAGTTTGATGAAGACTGAGCGAAGCCTGAGAAACTTCTAGATTTAGTAAAACACCTGTTTAAGAACTTATGAGCTGAAAGACCTAACATCACTACGTGATGTCACATCTCCAATGTGAAACTTAATCAAGCCTATCTGTAGTGTGCGCATGTAAAGGGCAAAATGCTAAGGCTTAGAATCATATTTCTGTCCCCATTTCTCTCCATAGATGAGTACCCCACACCTGTCAACAACATGATTGAGGTTGTCACTTCATACTTCAACAAACTCATATTTTAAGCAATTAACTATTTCAATCGGTTAAATAATTTGACACCATTGATATAGACTTGACTTGATATTTAAAAAGAATAGGCACACATCTTGCACAGTGACATCACTGAGGTCCAACTCATGTTATAGGTGCTTCTGCAAGTGTCAGTTAGATGAGGGAACGAGAGTAAGACTTCTGAGAGACTTCTGAGACATCATGTAACTGTATTCTGATCTAGTGAACTAGATCATCCTGACCCTGACCTTTTGGCCCTGAGCTCAAATGAAATGGCTTTGCGATCTTATTAGGTAGGTAACATTTGTTCAGCTAGAAGGAAAAATAAATAATAAACACATTTTCAAGGAGAACCATCTCACCGTGATCCATTAAATATTACAAGAAAAACACAAAATGACTTTTTGACAGCACTGATCAAATGTAACATTTAAAACCATCAATTTATCCAATAAAATGTAAACATTTTATAACTGATTCAAAACTTACTGTAACCCGTGATCTCTTCAGAAGGAGGGCAGCAGTGCTGGCAGTCAGATCACAACCCTCTAAGATGGAAAATTCTCCTGTCCACACCGATTAGCTTTATCTGTCCAGTGGAAGTGGCTTTCATCCTCCCCACTGCGAGCTGTCGTCTGGGTACTGGCACGTAATACCTGACAAAAAGGAACAAATTCGCCTCTTCTGTGATGGGTGGCCCAACTTGGATATACTTACAAGCTGACATGCTGAAACCTCAAGATCAAGTGACCTATTAGAAACACAGGAGACCTAAACCTGATACATGAACATGAAAATGAAGGCCAGGACGTGAGCAAGAATCAGAGAAGAAAGACAATCCCTACTTGTCAAACGTGATGAGAAAAGTGGTTGGTTCGTTGAACAAACAAGCATATATATAAAGAAGTTGTTGGTTACACTACACACTACACTCTGATCTGCACAATACAGTAAGATGAAATAAGATAAGTTCATATAATAAGGACATCCGTTCAAACTCTGCATAGTTATGAAAGTTTCTTAAATATATAAAATTCCTCAATCACTAAAAACAAAATAGATAAATCAAAAATGTAAATTATCAGATGAATAATTAATGTTGTAACATTACAAGAAGGAGAAAGCAAATAAACACATTTTTTTCCCCAATCCACCCTGAAATATCCTGACACGGAAGTAACACTCACACTGTAATTATAGTGTCTTTAAGGCACTTTAAAACAATCTAAAGGTATTTTAGGACGTTTTATTCTTTGAATAACTAACTAATCATAACACATAAATAGTTTTGAACTACCTTTTTGCAATGTTGCAAGCCAGGCTAAACCAAAATAATGGCGCACTTGATTCCCTTGCGTTGCTAGTCAGTGCACGACTTTCCCTGTACAATTGCCATGGCAACAGAACACGGTTAGCCAGCTAGCAGGCTAATATTCTTAATTAAATAAACTCAGCGAATAAACTCAATGTGTCCAGTAGAATTAATGTACACCCCTGTTACTGTCCTTGTCAAAATGCAGCGGTTTCAGCGGGGGCAGGATCACGGATTTTCATGGCTCACGTTTTTTTTTTTTTCCATGCTTACAAATGTTGCCAAGTGCTCGCTGCAGAACACATGATCCAGGGGGCGTGGTTGGATCCAGATCCAACTCCTCCTACCTTACATATACCTAAACCTACCCGTCTCCACCTAGATTCCTAAACCCACCCCTAAACCTAGATGTGGATCCAACCACGCCCCCTGGATCTTGCGTTCTGCAGTGAGAGGCTACTGGAGAGCTCTGAAAACGAAATGAGAGCGCGAGGTCAAGGGAACAGAGCCGTCCAATCTCACTTCACGCTTGCAAATACTTGATCTCTGATTGGTTCTCACTCTGGCAATGCCAATCTTTTTTTTTTTGGATCATCAATCCTGTTTGTCTTGTTGACATCGGATGAACTGTTACCACACACACACACACAGATTAAGAAATTCCTGCTTCAGGTAATTTACCATTTTAATAAGTACGATGACATCAACAAAGGAGAGTGTATTTTGGGTCTTTTTATTCAACTTACATTTTTGTTTCAATCTTTCAAGTAAAACAATGTGGAATTACAAGGGAACATAAGGAATGTAACAAATTAGAATAGAGACAAATAAAAATAAGACCATCACCATATTCTACTAAATACCCCCCACACATCTGTCTGTCCAAAAAGGGCAAAGAAAGCTATCTTACAACTCACTTGACTGCCAATGTTCAGCAAAAAAATAAGATATTTCTCTTAAGAAGCTCTTTCAGGTGTTTCCTACCGGCCCAGCATCGGTCCATTCATAAAAAGGACCAATACTCCAGAAATAAAAATAGCGGACAGTAGCAAATTTCACTGGAGAACTGATTTCAGTTTTGGTTGCACATAAACAGAAATTGTGTTGTTACAAAGAAGGGTGGAAGAGCTTATTACACTTAAAGCACTACAGATGACCAAACTTCTATACGTTAACATGGATCCTTGTATGGATCAACAGGCACTCTCATTTTATCAAACTCATTTAGATTCTGTGTTTGAGAATACAATTTAATGTGTAAAGATGATCATAATGACTAACACTTTGGGAAAGAGATAAGAAAAATAGCAAGATGTTGTCTCCCATTTCTGTACTGCTATAAAGCAAAATGACAAGCAAATTTCAAGATTCATCACAAGCTCAAGAGATACACTTACTTTAGAGCTTACAAAATGCAGTAAGGTAACAGTAAAGACGTACTGACAAGTTGATGTTCTGAAGAAAAATAAAATCCTAAACAACAATGCAATCCTCCAATGTCTGGGACATTTCAGATGTGCAAATGGGGAAAAGCAGGCAGCAGCAAAATTTTAAAGTAATGGACTGAAACATTACACAGGACAGGTGATCTAAGCAAATAGTAACTCCAGCATAGTGTAGAGAGAGAGAAAAAAATAATCACATTTTTTATTTATTTTTTTTAGACCTGCCCTCTTCTTCATACCCTGGAAGATAAAGAAGATATTTTCATAATTTATCAACTGACTTGAAACAAAAAAAACAGTCAAAACAGCTGACAAATGTTCCAGAATGCAACAGTCTAAAAACTTTACAATTGTACAATCCCCACTAAATAATTTCAATGTAGCATTAATGAATTTCTTCCTCATCAATACCGTTTGCAGCACTCGTAAACTTTGTAAAAAGTGTACAATCTATGCGACCAATCTTTTAACACATACTTCACATTGTACTTCCAGTCTTTCAGTCTTTATGATTACAGTACATAGTGTGAACAAATAATAAATCTTGCCTCTTGCCCAGCTACTTTGAAGCTCCAAAGTCTTTGTGGTAGGGTAAAATATTATCCAGGTTTTAACTCAAATTATTAGGACATATTTTTAAATAGGTGACCAAATCTTCATCATTGTCCTGAATCTATAGACCCTTTCCACATTATAAATGGCTTGACTTAAGATAGCTGAGAGGGCAAAGGCGAGGTCAGATCTAATCACAATGTGCAACAGATCTCTTTTTTCCGTCTTGTCTCATACAGCTAAACCATGGCCTTTAAATGAAATTGACCCACTTTCCTCCCAAAAAATAGTTCTTGTCTAACTCCTTGTTTAAACCTAAAGATAATTTCTCTGTACCCATCACGTCTTGGAGTGCCGGTTTTGGGTGGATGAAGAACGTGTGTTGCTAGCTGGAGTACGTGCCTGAGCAGCTGCTATTGCAGCTACACTCCTGAGAACCCTGTTCAGGGTCCCGTCGCTGGATCCAGCACTCAGTTCAAGTTTGTCCTGCTTCTGGGACCTCTTCTCTTTCCTGCTCTCCCTGCCTCTGCCTCCATCACTCTTATGCCAAATACTTTTGCCTCTCTCTGTATCACTACCAGAGGATGCTGCCCTGGAACGAGAGCGGGTGGGCTCTGTACTCTGCGAGCTCAAACTGTGGGTGCGCTGGCTGCTGTTGCTGCTGCTGCTACTCCGACTTCTACTGCTGCCTGCTCCTCTTTCACTACTTATACTACTGCAGGCACTATGGCCTCCTGAAGACCTAGTCTCTCTATTTTCATCTTCACCTTCTTCCTTCTGATCAGATGTCTTTTTCTTTTCTTCTTTTTTAACCCTTTCTGTTTCCAAGGGGGGAACAAGGCTGCCCGGTCGCTGCCGAGTGGATCGAGCAGAAGAAGAGGACTGTGGTGATTCATTTGACTGATTGGGGGTTTGCCTGCCACTCCCTGCTTTACTGTTAGAAATCTTGGGAGACTCCTGTCCTGTTTTACCCTTGGGTTTACTGCTTTTTTCAGAGGACAGCGGTTTGCTTTGTTGTGTAGCAGTCTTACTCCTGGGGCTGGGTGTGTCTGGTCCTCTCCCCCTCATTGCCAAGAGCTTGGCAGCAGCATTAAGGGCTGAGCAGCGTTTGCCCAGTACCTCAGGTTCAGGGGAGGCTAAAGTATTGGGTTGTGGGCCTGCAGATTTCCGGGTTACTTTTGAACACGTTTCACCACTGGACTCCCCTTCTGTGGTATTGGTGGTTTTACCCTTCTTGTCTGAACTCCCCTGTTGTCTTTTACTGCTCTCTTCATTTTTATCAATCACGCCACCTTTCTCCAACTTCTTTTGAGCCGATCTTGTCAAACATCTTTTTATGCTATTAAAGTCTTCAGAGTCTGAAGATGAGGAGGAAGAGTTGGACTGGTGCTTTTTGTCAGACTCTTCTTCATTTTTTTCTTTTTCAGACTTTGTATCTTCCTGTTTCCTTTTAGCTGGCCTCCTACTCTCTCCAGCCTTTTTGGACTGGGATGATCTTGTTCCACAGGAGGATACAGAAGATGGGGAAGAGGAACGGACTGACTCCTGGCTGCTTTGCCTACTGATGCTTCGTTTTTTGGCAGAAGTTCTGGTCTCTTTATACTTTCTTGACTCCTCTTCTGATGGCTTATCAGGTCCATCAATCTTAGGGTCATCATGGGACTCGATATCTGAATTTGATGAGGCAACTCCTGAGGCACCGGGTGTCTGTTCCTTTGGCAATCTAACCAATTTCCTTCTTTTTAGCTGAGATAAGATGCCGTCTTTTTCTCCTGCATCATCCTCAGCAACACTGTCTATTTCCATTTTCTCTGTCTCCCTAGTCACAACCTCTTCCTCAGTTACAACCTCCTCCTTGGGTGAATGTTGGCCTTCATGATTATCAGCCATGGTCTCCACTGGCATGTTTTTGGACTGAGAAGAATCTGCATCTGTATAATTGGATGTGGACAAAGAATTAGTTGTTATCTGATTAGTGGTGGATGGAGATTGTGAAGACGTTGAAGACATTTTGTGAGATTCAAGTGCTGAATCTGTTGCTGCTTCGATGTCTGTAGTTTGAGGTTGTGAGGGAGGAACAGAAGTTTGATCAGACTTAGGTGTGGATTGTTGGACTGTTGACACAGTCAGTGTAACAGTAGGTTCTTGTGCCTCCGATTTAAATGAAGATGATTCTGGCTTAATCCCAGAAGTCAAAGAAGGTGAAGGAGAAGGTTGGGTGGATGACTGATGAGTGGGAGTAAGAGATACAGCTATACTGCACATGTGTTCTACAGAGGTTTGTGGAGAGTCTTCAGTTGTACTGGTTCTGTGTAAGGGCTGTGAAGTGACTTGAGTCAATGTATTTGAGGACTGCAAATGATCTTTTTGCTGATTAACTGTGAGTGAAACTTCCTTGATTTCTACAGCAGTCGCGGAGACCTTTGAAGGCTCTGAAGATGCTGTGATTTCACTGGTCTCAAAAAGTACAGGTGTATGGGCAAGTTCCTCTTCGTGGATGGAGACAGTACAAGTGGGAGGCTCTCTGAGAGGACTTGGAGGATGTAGTGTAGGGGAAGAAGCTGTACATGTCTGAGAGATTGTTGCTGGTGAAGTGTTGTGTGGTGAAGTTTCAAATGTACTGGTGTCAGAGTCAATGCATACAATTATGGGGTTTAGATTGGTGTGAGTTTCACCATGTGAGTCTACACCAAGTTCTGATGTAGACGATGACATATTTTGAGAGTCTCTATGCATAGAATACAGTAAATCAGATGTAGTTTTTTGATTCGTTTCAGAATCTAGTTTAGAAGATGATACTTCAGCAGCATTTGAGGGTGAAGTGGGGTTGAGTGGAAAGCTTATTGGTGAAGTATTACTGACAGCAGGCAAAGTCACAGGCATAACATTGGACCTTGACAAATTAGGCTCCTGGGAGGAAGGAGCACATGTAGAAGGAGAAGATGGGGATGAGCTTGTAGTTGTGGTGGAATCTTTACGGGGACGACCCCTTTTCCTTTTTGGTGAGTGAGAGGGATTCCGCTCAGGACTGGTTTTCTGGGTTACTGGTGTCTTCTCTTCTCGCAGCTCTAGTGCCTGTGGGGGTGTTTTAGGTGGCCTGCCCCTCTTGCGCTTCATTGCCATAGAGTCACTTGGAGCAGCCCTATCCTTGTCTGAATTTGTTTCTGGTTTCTTTGGTGAGAAAACAGATCTCCGATCCACCCCTCTACCTCGTCCTACAAATTGCTCTCCTAACTGTGCAGCCATTCGAGACTCTGTCTCAAGCCTTCGGCGTACTGGTAAGTTCCGTAGGACAGGCATATCTGGTGAATAGTGTGCTGGGGAACAAGGGTGGTGCCCTCTACCTGGACTAATCTGTAATGGAGAGGAGGCCTGATCCTGCTCTTGTGGTGGTGGTGAAGAAGCTAAGGATGTGGGCACTGATTTGGGAGAAGAGTCTTTATGAATTTGACTTCCTCCATCAGATGATTGAGAGGCTGGGTCTGGAACTGGCTCAGCCTGTTCAGTTTCCTCTGATGACCCCTCAGTGTGTGCTCCTCCACTTCCACTCAAGCCCCTCCGTCTCCGCTTGGGCTCTTTCTCTTCCACCACTGTGACCAGACGACCTGGAAGCTTTCGAAGGACCTTGGCTGATGGGGAATCTTCTGGAAGTCCCTTGAGGATTTCCCTTTCAGCCGACTGCCGCTTTCGTGGTGAGCGAGAGTTAGGTGATGCCAGAGTAGGAGAAAGGGGCAGCTGACCATCCTGTTCAGAGTGATGCTCAGGAGAACAAATGGAGTCTGATGACGCAGAGGTTCTCCTATCTCTCCTGCTACACTGTACAGTTTCAGACAGTGCCTCTCCCCCCTGCTCTTCACTGTCCTCTCTGCATGCAGTACAGGAGGAGGACTGATGGCCACTAGAGTTTTTGTCCATTGCAGGAGATGCAGCAGCTGAAGGCACAGAGCTTGATGGGGAGATGGGCTGCTGGTGGGGGGATGGCACACATCTAATTTTTGGGTCTGAACCCCGCATAGTAGGGGACAAAGCTGTTGAATCTGAGAGTTGCTGGTTGGTTTGAACTGTCTGGTTTTCTGAAGATGTAAGGGACACAGATTCTTTGGTTGTCCCTCGCCCTCTCTGACCACTGCAAAGCTTCTCGGGCACTTCTCTGTGTAGGGGCGACTTTTGTTTTGACTCAAGGGTTTGGCTCATATTGCATTCAGAGTTCATCCATGCTCCCCGCCTGCCTCTCTCTGGGGATGGCTGGGTTAGGGATATATCATCAGCAGGTGTCCCTCTGAGTCTGCCACTAACCCTTGTAGAAGGTGCACCTTTCTCTTTGTGTTTGCGAGGGCGACGGGATGGAGTAGGTTCCTCAGTACTGGGAGGTATGGAATCCTCTTCATCACTGTCAGATGACTGATGCAGTTTCAAACCTTCTTCCTTTGCCTGATCCAACCCTTTCCTTGCAGCCTCAACCTGCTCCTGTCATAAGAAACGGTGTGGGTATAAGTGCTAAAAGTTTATTCTACCAGAAAGTAATGAAAGGTTGGTTACTGGTTTAATGATTACCTCTGCCAGCTTCAGCTCCTCTTTGCAAATATCTTCAAGGGAAGCCTCAAGGAAATTCATGGCGTATCGCTCTATGGGAGTGAGCTGTTAAGAACAGGGATAATTGAAATGAAGTGAAAAATGGTAATTATGATTTAAAAAAAGGTTAAAGTGATGCATCAACTGAAAAATCACATTCTACTTAAACACTCTATAAAGAAAAGGCATAACTATCATGGCTACCTGTTCAACTAGGGCAGCGATTTCCTGCTCAGCCTTGGAGAGCTCCTCCTCTTCCTGGTCTCTGCTGTCACCATCATCCAGAGGGATGTTTTCATTAAACTCTGCAAGCTCAGCCACCTGCTCAGCCTTGGCTTGAGATGCAGCCACTATATCCTCTTCATCCTCAGCACGACACAGGGCCTAGTATTAGGAACACATTGAAATCAAATTTTCAGTGGTTTGTAACAAATGAAACAAATTTCTTGCAAACAAATGGATATATGCAATACAAAAAAATTGATATATTCAAAATTACCTGTTCCAAAATAGTAGTTTGTTGTTTATTTACAGACTCATCATCATCTGACTGAGGCACACTCAATTCAGCCTCTTTCCTCTCTCCCTCTGACACATCAAACAACTCCCTGATAGTTTGCTGTGGGAACGAGACAATGGGGGAATCAATCCTTCCAAAATTTAATCCAGGCTAGGATTTCACAATGAAAAAAAAAAAAAGATTAAAATTAAGCCATACCTGCTTGAAAAAGGTAGTGGTAAAGTTTCCACCTTCAATTGCCATATCTCCCAACATCCTCTTTTGATTGGCTTTTTTCAAAATATTTTCTTCAACTGTGCGTTCACTGATTAGCCTAAAGAAATATTTTCAATGTCAATGTGCTTCCATTATCTGTATATTGTTAAGCATTTATTTAAAAAATAAATTTACTAAACGTAAAAAAGTGTTTAGTTTTTCCATTACCTATAGATGTGAACATCTCTTGTCTGTCCAATTCTGTGGCACCGGTCCTGAGCTTGGGCATCCATGGTTGGATTCCAATCACTGTCATAGAACACCACTGTATCTGCCCCAGTCAGATTAACACCTACACCTCCACTGCGGGTGGACAGGATGAAGCAGAATATGCGACAGTCTGCATTGAAGCGCTCCATCAGAGCCTGAAAGGTAGACAATCATTCCAATAATGTCACATATGAGAGACAAAAACATATTTTTATATGAAAATCACAAACACACTATTAGAGTACTGGTGTGTCTAGAGTACTAGAGTTACCTGTCTCTGTTCTACACGTGTACTTCCATCCAACCGTAGGTAAATGTGCCCATGGTAGTTGAGGAACTGCTCAAGTATATCCAGCATACGTGTCATCTGAGTGAAAATGAGGACTCTGTGCCCTTCTGCCTTCAATTTTCTAAGCAGGAGGTGGAGTGTCTGCAGCTTACCTGCACACAGATAAACAGCCAATTAACGGTCTCTTCTATTTATGATTTTATATTTTTTGGTACCTACACAAATGTTTATTATGTATAAACATGGTAAATCTAATAAGAATGAAATCCTTAAATGCACACTGCACTGGGATCACAGTACTTACCGCAATCATACTGAATAAGCCTCAAGTCAGGGAAATGTGTCCTCATGTTACACTGTATGCGATGGAGCGTTTGTGTAAGTGGGGAGAGATGGGAAGATAGAACAGAGGACATATGGCCTTGCTGGTGTCTGAGGGAGGGAGGTGGGTGGCAAGTGTGCATGGTGATAGGCTTTGCTTCCACTGGAGGAATGACAAAAGTGAACCTGTGGAATGAGGGCACGCATTTAAGTGTGGCACTATTATTTTCAGCTGCAATTTCTATATTTAATTCTAAATTCAAGTTTAGTGCAAGTTTGAGCGCTTTACCTTTCTATGATCTCAGAGAGAAGTTGAAGCCTCTCCTCTGAGTGGTGGATGGCTTCCTTCAGGACTTGGCTCTTTTCCAGGAAGCTACTGGTATGGTGTGATTGAGCAGTGAGGCAGGAGCTATAACCTGAGTAACTCCAGTTGTTTATAACAGGACGTGGTGGAGATGGACAAGGGCCTGGGAGGAAGGTTAGAAAGTCCAGCACCTCATGGCCATACACAGGGTTAGCACTGCAGTGCAGATCGTTGATGCGCATGATTTGAGAGATTCGGTTGTCTCGCTGAGCCTTTCGGCAGTCTGCAAGCCATGACTGTCAAAACCAAAGTAACAAATATGTGAATGGGACAGATACAGACAAACAACTAATAGATCACAAAAGTTATATACCAAAAATAAGGGTTAAAATACTGTGCAAATATGCAATTTCCTCTGACCTAAATGCATTATGATGTAGTTACTGATTCTTGCATTAAGAGGCATCTATATTTGCAAAGTGTTACACCCTCTGATGTGGGTTGTCAGAAGACTAAACTGAGATTTAAAGTGGAAACAGTGTTATGCATCATTTTGAGTTTAAGAATTAATAAATCAATTTAAGATTAACTCTCCATTTATTACCATGTAGAAGGGGGAACGTGGTGGAGGTGGCGGCTGAACACGGGGACGCTGAGATGTTGACCCACTGCTCTGAGATGAGGATGCAGGCTTAGGAGTGCTCATGCGCAATGTAATCACATCATTACCACTGTCCTCACGTACTAATGATGATTTTGCCTTTGTTACTGAAAAGTACAAAGTATTGAATTGCTTAATTGTTCTACTTGATATTCTTTTTTCTTAATATTTTGCTTGAACTTGGGTCACAAACTCTCAAAACCACATCTGGGCTCAACTTACCTGGTGGTTCTGGGGCTGGTGGTGGTGGTCCCTGCACTACTCTCAATACAGGACGAGTAGGTGGAGTCTGGGAGGAAGCAACAGTTCGAGGTGGAGCAGCATAAACCGGAGGCCGTTGTGGAGGCTGTGAAACAGTGGGTGCTCTAAGAACAGGGCTTGAAGTGCCATGTGGGTGAAGGGTGACCGATTGAGGAGGAGCAGGACGAGGAGAAGGAGGCACAGCCAGAGTCGGGATTGACCCTCCTTCTTTACTTGGTGCCTGGCGTACAACAATCTTTACAATTCCGGGTCCACTTACCATGGGTGTTGGGACTGGAATTAAAAACAAGGAGAGTTTAGAAACTACACAAGTATTTCACCTGGAAAGAAAGTTCAGTTAGACTGGGCACCAGACCATGGATTACAGTAGCAGAGCTATCAATGAAATTTCCGGCATTATTAAATACACTACTGTCCAAATGTTGGGGTCGGTAACATTTTTGTTATTTACAATGTTTTTGAAAGAAGTCTCTTATGCTCAAAAAAGTTGCATTTATTTAATAAAAAAATGAAAAATATTACTAATCTTTAAAATAACTTCTCTATTTGAATATATTTTGAAATGTAATTTATTTATTTGATGGCAAAGCTGAATTTTCAGCAGCCATTACTCCAGTCTTGTCATTTTTCTTCAGAAATCATTCTAATCTGCTCAATATGGTGCTCAAGAAAGATTTTTTATTATCAATGTTGAAAACAGTTTTCAATATTTATTATCAATGTTGAAAACTTACATTTCAGCACATTACAGTTGTGCTGATGTACATACATTTCTTTCTTTCTTTCTTGATGAAATAGAAAGTTCAAAAGAAAAGCATTTATTTTAAATGGAAATATTTTGGAAAATTATAAATGTATTTACAGTCACTTTACCAATTTTGTGCATCCTTGCTGAATAATTTTTTTTTCTTTCAAAAGAAAAAAACTGACCCCAAACCTCTTAAATGGTAGTGCAATAATTTAGTCTCTTAACTCTGGTGAAATATGGAAAATTACAACTTCACAAATTTAACCTGCATACATTAGACTTAAAGGAACAGAATAAAACAGAAAATGAGAAAAGGAAAAATTCTGAAATGAGAACACTGCTTAATCCACTCACTCGTAAAATAAAGAACAATTAAATAAAATAAAAACCAAACCAAACCATCTCAAACCTCATGTGCCTTCTACAACATCTGACTTAAAATGTGCAGTGGTGTTTGCACTTATCTATTTCAAATACCTTCATTCAACAGGACCTATTGAGTTAGTAGCCAACAAACCATTCGAATAAGTGGTCACATGCAGTTAGAAAAAATAAAACCTGTGCCAGAATACATGCTCTGCTGAGCAACAGGTAGTGTGGTACCCAGGATACAGGCTGTACCCAAACAAGGATGAACTCAAGGACAGCGCCAGTACCTTGAGTAACGGTGAAAGGTACTGCTAGTCCAGAGCAGGTTGGGATTGTGCTGGTTGGGTGGGGATTTGCTGAGCTGCTACCTGACTGACTAACTGTGTGAAGAACTGTCACCTGAGCTGGCTGACTAATAAGGTGGTGCTGCCCACTACTGGAAACCAGATGCATTACATTTCCTAAAAAGCACAACCACAGAAGAAAGTGTTAGGTCATAGACCACACCAAACACTCAAAGAAAGACTGAAGGCATGCAGGAAAAAGCAAAACCTATCCATAGCAGGTAGTGGATTATTTACACGCACAGATTATTAATCTATTTATGTGGAAGGCAATGGATACCTTGGATGGGTCGTGGCTGAGGAACAGGAACCTGGTTCAGAGGAGTCCCAGAGAGTGTGAGCTTGTTGCCCTGTAGCTGGAAGGTGACTGGTTTACTGCCCTGAGAGGACGACACTGGTCGGCCAGCCAGGGAGGCCAGCTGAGCGATACTCACAACTTCACCGGCTGTACATTTTGACAAATCAAAGAAAATAATTTAACTTGTTTATCGCTATGAAAAAATGAAGTGTGATAAAATGGACTTACATGGCAAACGAGCCTGCATATCTGGGCTGAGAAGGACCCTCTGAGTCATAATGTTGCTTGGTGGTTGAGGGGGAGTGGACACAGTTGTGACGCTGGATGGTCCTGAGGGGCGTACAGTCACTGGCTGGGGGGCTGGCGGCCTGACTGCAGGTGCAGAAGGGACGTTGCTAGGAGCCACTGGAGTTCTTGGAGCAGCAACAGGAGTAACAGGACAAACTGGAATGAGAATAAAAAGTTTTTCTCTTTCTGCAATCACATGAGTGACACACTTGCTGATTAGGATGTTAGACTTGGCCCCTTGAACTGACCTTGAGGTGCTGGCTGGGAGGGAGTTTGGGAAGGGGTGACCTCTGTAATTAGAGGCTTTGGAGTCTGAACCGTCGTGGTGCTAGGACGAGGGCTGTTTGCTGATGAACGCCCATCAGATTTAGGAACAGGCTGAAGCATCCTGCAGAGAAACAAGAACATGGCAAAAATTTAAGACAAATTCTGAATATCTTCAATCAACTCAAGCATATATATAATACGTCAAAATTGTGTGTTTGACTATTTTGAACAACATACCTGTTGACTTTCATGCGAACAGGCTTCGGTCTGGGAGGAGGATCAGGGGACTCCATGATCTCCTGAATAAGCTGATGTGTCACTTTCCTCTGAGGCAGGAAAACATCTGCCTGGTATCTAGACACATGCTGCTCCAGGCCAATCAGGTCAAACAAGGACAAGTCACAGCGCTTTGAAAAAAACAGAGACATTTTTGTATTAACCGTCACTGAGGGTCCAGAAAAGAAAAAAACAAACATTAGAAACTTCCTGAAAACAGAAATGTATAAAAATGTGTCAAGCAATAGATATTTGACCATTTGCATCACTTTACCATGTACAGGTGCATCTCAATAAATTAGAATGTCGTGGAAAAGTTCATTTATTTCAGTAATTCAACTCAAATTGTGAAACTCGTGTATTAAATTTGAATTTATTTAGTACACGAGTTTCACAATTTGAGTTGAATTACTGAAATAAATGAACTTTTCCACGACATTCTAATTTATTGAGGTGCACCTGTATGTCACTGTAACATTAATGCACTCAGTGGAGAGGACCACTTTATTTACATGTGGGAATGATGAAAAACAAAAACAAAAAAACAAATACAGAGCAGGAAGTGTCCCAAATAATGATGAAAAGGTTTATCTGTATAGTGCTTTTCACCAAACTTACATTTCAGGAATATTGCCCACCCCCTATCCCTAGATAGAAAAAAATAGTAATGATAAGGGGTGTCCTACTCCTGGATCACCACAATACTGGAAAGTTTAACTTCAAACCCAATTAAATACCTGAACCAGCTAATAGAAGGGTGTATCTGAAATTGCCCCATATATCATTTTTCATTAACAATATAGTCCACTGAATGAAAACAAGTAAGCAAATACTGACACTCACAGTGCATGGGTGTTCTCTAGCTGCATGCTAGTTCATTGGTTATACACTCGTTTTTGGGGTGCATTGTGGGATTGAATGAGTGCAATCGATAATGTCCACTATAGCACTATATAAGGGTATAGGGAAATTTTGGATAGCCACTGCCTTCGTGATTACTAGAAACTATCATGCAAGTGTGTTGGGGTAGGCTGTATCTAAACACAGCAGGACAGTGGCCCCCCAGGACCAGGATTGAACACAGGATTGAATATAGCTAAACAAGCACACAGGACAGTCAAGGTTTAGTAAATGCTGTCTTCAATCATTTACCTCAAAAGGTGAGGTCTCAAGAGCCCGCTGAACCAGTGAAGCAGTAGAATAGACTATGGCCTTTGTGATGAAGGGGGATTGTATGGGCCTTGGATCAAACAGGTTGGGGTGATTACACACTTTCCGCAGCTGCATCAGGATGTTGATCACAGACATGAAATGACCGCTGGCTAAAGTCTCTCGAGTCCTGGGAGTATATGGTACAGGGCAAAAAAAAATAAGACAGTAAGTAAAAACGTAACCTAACACCTGAAGTATGAATAAATTAGTCAATCAATTATCATCCAAGGCCTGAGTTTGGAAGTTATTATCAACAAAGGAAAAATGCCTTTTCTGCTTTCTTTACCCCACCCATGTCTGTTTGCCCTGGTTACTTACGAGGCCTGGGCCATGAAGTCATCATAGAGAAAACGCTGTCTTTTGGAGAGTCGACAGCGCACAACATGCTCATACTTTTTTGGCATTTGTTTCTCCACATCTGCTTTGATTCTTCGAAGCAAAAAGGGTCTCAGCACCTAAAGAGAGAGAGAGATGTAGGAAACTTATGTAAAGCTAAATGCCTAAATGTTTCCCTGTAATATTACTAGGGATGTGCGCGACGACTAATTTGACTGTCGTTTAAACGAAAGTTTTGTATCCGACTGGTCGACTAGTCTAAAAGTAAGAAACCCCCAAAAGATGGGAATTATAAAATCCTGTTTTTTTTTTCTCTGTCGTGTAATCGACTATTGTTTTCAGTGTCGACTATTAGGAGCTGTACCATTTAATCGACTAGACCCGCACATCCCTAAATATTACATATAAACACAGGCAAAAATCATAAGAGAAACATGGGAACTATGATTGTGCTGCTTCCATAAATGCAATAAATTACATAAGTCCTACATGATTCATAAACCGGTACTACCTTGTGAAGCCGTTTGACCAAGCCCTCGTTGTACTCCTGGCTCCCTTCAATCATCCCAGTGAGTGGGTTTGAGAACCACTCCTTGAACTCACGATGGGACTGAAAAACGTGCGGCATAAGGAAGTGCATAAGAGACCACAGCTCCATTAGACTGTTTTGGAGAGGGGTACCAGTGAGCAACAGTCGCCTCTGGCTGCATGGAAAACAGAGAATTGAGTGAAAGAATAAAACAAACTCATTACATCCTAATCATTAAATGAGTTTTTCCACATAAAACGTAAAGAAACAAAAGTCAGAATGGGACCCATAAATGATCAGGTCCTTCAAAGAAATGAATGTATACAAGTACCTGTTGAAATTTAGCAGGCTTTGCCAGCGCTGGGACTTAAAGTTCTTGATGTTCTGGGCTTCATCCAAAATGAGGTACCTCCAAGACTTACGTCTAAAAGCCTGATGATCTTGCAGTACTAGCTTATACGAGGTGATGCAGACATGGAAAGCATTGGGTTTGGTCCAGCCCTTACAAAAACAAAAAGGAGAGAAAAACAATTATAAAATCATGAGGACTGAAAGGCTAAAATTCACAATAATTGTTTTAAAGAGTTTTGTAAAAGTGTATTTAAAATATCTTAATTTGTAATAAGAACTATTATTGCATTCATTACTTGTCTCTTGAGTTTGCGCTCCTTCTGGCTACCATAGTAGGTGAGGATTTTGAATCCTGGGCACCAACGTTTCAACTCCATCTCCCAGTTGAGCATTACACTGGTAGGCACAATGATCAGATGTGGACCCCAGTTACCTATAAAAGGAAAAAACAAGAAAATGTTTGTTCATCTGCACTATATCCACTATATTTTCAACACACATCATAGGGAAAGGAGTACTTATATCATCAAGTTCCTCTGCATGGTCTCCATCTCCTTCAATAACTTCCTGGGCCGCAATTGTGTCTTCTTCATCTTCCGCTGAAGAAAATAATGAAGTAACACAAGTTGTATATTTCCATTCAAATCAATATGACACCCAAGTTAAGTGTCTATCTAAATAAAACTCTACTAACCATCTTCTTCATTGGCACTAAATTCTTTGTCTTCCTCTTCAACCGTAGATGATGTAGTATACGAGGCTTCTTCTTCTGATTCAACGTCCTGTGCAATTAAAATTAAGTAAAAAAAGAAGAAAAAAATGCCAGACTCTAACAAGCTGATGTGAACAGTGATGGACCACAATCACCACATTAATTGGAGAGTCCAGACCGTAACATAATGGCTACGTAAAACCAGCTGTTTTGGAGTTGATCCTGGGAGACTGCTGTACCTGGGGGAAAGTTAAAGTACTGAGCAGCTGGTCCAGAGGCAGAGTGCCCTCCTCCCTTAGTAACTCTATCTCTCGTCTCTGTGTCTCTGCATCATTTCCCTCTTGTTGCTCCTCTACTTCTATGGTCTCTTCATCATCCTCCTCCTCACAAGGTGGCTCAAAGTCTCTATCTGCAGCAGAAAAGGGACAATTTAGGGCTGCGTTCCAGTCTGTTTTTTTATGCCCTTCGCTCGCAAACTTCCCTCCGTCTCGTTTACTCGGATGTACGTCATTGATTGCATTGCATGAGTGCCCACTTCTGGCGGAACCCTTGGAATGGGCTGAACTGGAACGTCCTAAGCCCTTGATCACTTGGAATCAGCTATGGAGTTGGTTTATTGTTTACATTTTTTCCCTTATGAATTTGTTTGGTGCAGCATTCTATATGTATATAGGTATGTTTGGGCTGTTATAAATGTAAAAAAATTTTTTTTTTATATATTACAGAGTTGTTTGAGGTGGGGATAAATTAAATGCGATCTGCGATGACGTCACAATCGTGTTGCATTGTGGTCTATGGAGCGGCCTGAAGTGTGCATATGAAGCAGACTCGCTCCCTCGGTCAAAATCGAGGGGTCGAGGGTCTGTCCATATAAACTTCCCTCGTCCACTTCACGAAGTGGAACGCACTTCAAAATGGCAGCGGGGATTCCCCCGAGGGGAAGTGCTTAGGGAAGTTTGCGAGTGCGTGTCTAAAAGTGGAGTGGAACGCAGCCTAGATGTCTAAACTAAGTGAATACAAAGTGAAAGCAATAACTTCCTGAATCATGTGGTCAAAAATATATCAAACCCTATTGCCACAGAAACACTCACGAGAGTAGATTTTCAATTCACTAATTTTATTACAGCACAATCTACATGTACAGTCATGGCCAAAAGTTTTGGCAGTGACATAAATTTTGTGTTTTGCAAAGTTTGCTGCTTCAGTATTTGTAGATTATTTTCCACACGTTTCTATGGTATACTGAAAAACAATGATAAGCATATCATAAGTTTTAAAGGCTTTTATTGGCAAAAAAATATA
>NW_015662005.1:443790-462845 GCF_001515625.1 Sinocyclocheilus rhinocerous | reverse complement strand
CTGCTTGTCCCCTCGCGTTGTGAGGACGGACGACAGGTTCTCTATGGGATTAAGATCCGGGGAGTTGCCTGGCCACGGATCCAAAATTTCAATGTAATGATCTTCGAGCCACTTCTTTATCACTCCTGCTTTGTGACAAGGATCTCCATCATGCTGGAAAATGCACAGATCACAGACCAAATTGCTCATGGATCGTTGGAAGAAGTCCAAGACGTTTTGATACCATTCTTTATTCCTGGCAATGTTTTTGGGCAGAATTATGAGAGCCCACTCCCTTGGTTGAAAGGCAACTCCACACATGGATGGTCTCAGGATGCTTCATTTTTTGGCCAATGAAGCTTTTAGCAATTATTTAAAATGCATCTGATCACTCTACACAATAATCTAGAAACAATGTGAATGAACCACAACATCTTAAGCTGCAAACTTTGCAAAACACAAAATTTGTCACTGCCAAAACCTTTGGCCAAGACTGTATACAAAATGGCCCCATGGTATTTGGACACTTAAGTCATGCTTTAAAAAAAAAAGCGAATAACGCTTAACGAGAGTCTTTGCGCATTGTGTTCATATCCTGCTGTTCTGTGGCCACGGATTTGCGTGTCTTGTCTTTTTCTCCTACAGGTGACTTGGCAGGACCCTGTATGTTATGGTACTAAATTAGTTTTAATCGTTTAACCACCACAGCGTCTCGTCTCCATTGGCAACACGCACCATTTGAGTCGATTGCAAATGATGTCGCAGGTAACGGAGAGTGCAGGTGGCGATTGCAAGTGACATTGTAATTTTGTTTCTTTTTTTCTTGTCTTGACCACCTGGTTACTGTTGTAAAATGTTGAGAGATTCAATGTAAAAAAATAAATAAAATTAAATTAAAAAAAGATTGAAAGTGACGTCACTTGAGGAAGCACAGGTATCTGAGAGTGTAAGTGCATGTCTGCAGCCAAACCCTATTGGTCACGTTGAATTAGGCTACGTCCACACGAAGCCAGAGCTTTCCCTATCCAATCTTTTTTTTCACCTCGTCTCAAGAAATATTTGCGTCCTCACGAAACCACGAAACCAACACAAAACTATGTAGTATACATGCCAGACCAGCATGTGGCGCTGTAATTCTGCCACAGAGATACACTAAAAACGGAGAAGACTTGGACTATGCGCATAAACCTTGATATACAAACGAACATGGAACAATACATTTATGTACGTGACGTAGCGGTGTCTGACTTGGGGTGAGACGTGGGCTGATGACGCCATCGTTTCAGAAAATATACGGATTCGCTGTCCACACGAAAATGCAAGGGCGGCGTTTTCAGATTTATCCACTCTGGGACCCGGTTTAAAAAAATATCGGTTTCACTCTCCCAAAACGCCGGATCCGTCTGGATGAAACGCCTATACGATACAAAATGTATGCGTATACAGCTAAATGTGTCTCCGTGTGGATGGGGCCTTAATGAAAGCAGTTAAATCTTCTGTTTATGCGGGGCATATTTGGAGTTTCCGCGCGAGAGCGCTCTCTGGCCTTCGGATGGAGATTTACTACTGATCACAGAACTGTGCTTCCCTGACAAGATGCGAATGACAATTGCAGCTTTTGCCTAACCGCGATTGCTATTTAATTTTGATAAATTGTGCAGCCCTATGATACTGTTATGATAAAAAAATCTTAGACAGTAATTTCTTCATTTTTATCAGGAGGTATGTAAAATCAAAAATGGAGTCCATGTCTTCAATATGAAATATGAGCCTTTTATACATCCACTGTGGGGGAAAAAACAAACAAACAAAAAAAATTCCTGTACACTTCTATACACTGGAGAAAAACATGGATTATCAGATGTTTACTTCTATTTCTTTAGAGAGAAGTATTATTTTTCCTATTTATGGCCAAAATAGGACTGAGTGTGCATTACTGAGTGCTAAACTCATGTAATGTCTGTTTCATTCATACTGGATACCAGAGGAAACTCCAAATATGCATCACAGTAATAAAGTAATAGAACTCATGATGCTCCAGGAAATCCCTAATATAAACAAAGGTATCTAGCTATCACTGTGACTGAATGAATTAAAAGAAGCTAGAAACTTATGAACTGATTAAACATGAAAACAATAATCCTACGACAATATATGGTTTATCAGTGTTCTTCACGCCATCTCAGGCATTTTCATAATAATAAAGTAAATTTATAATGCAATGCTAATCGACATTGCCTTTACTGCAGTATAGAATACATTTTGTGCCTCATTCTGTAATAAGCCATATCAGATCAAAAAATGAAGTTATTTCAAAACACTCGACTGATGTTGTGGAGTAAAATCATGTTATAATGTTCTCAACAACAGGTTTATAAACGCTTCTCATTAAGTTTGAGAGGATGTCTGGAGTGTGTTGCTTAATCAGATGCATGTTATAAGCTAAAGCGCTTCTTCCCTCCTTTTATAGCAATCAGTCTGCTCTTACAATCTATTTAGTATGATAGTGATTTCCCCTGACTAGTACTCATTCACACTTTCACATGTGCTGCTGATATGATTAGTCAATTAATGTTAGCTGGTCATTTTGTGTCAGGATCAAAAAAGAGTGAAAAAAATGTTTTTAATGAAAAAGTTAATTTTTTGGCCAATGAAGCTTTTAGCAATTATTTAAAATGCATCTGATCACTCTACACAATAATCTAGAAACAATGTGAATGAACCACAACATCTTAAGCTGCAAACTTTGCAAAACACAAAATTTGTCACTGCCAAAACCTTTGGCCAAGACTGTATACAAAATGGCCCCATGGTATTTGGACACTTAAGTCAAAAAAAAGCGAAAAAAGCGAATAACGCTTAACGAGAGTCTTTGCGCATTGTGTTCATATCCTGCTGTTCTGATTTGCGTGATTTGCGTGTCTTGTCTTTTTCTCCTACAGGTGACTTGGCAGGACCCTGTATGTTATGGTACTAAATTAGTTTTAATCGTTTAACCACCACAGCGTCTCGTCTCCATTGGCAACACGCACCATTTGAGTCGATTGCAAATGATGTCGCAGGTAACGGAGAGTGCAGGTGGCGATTGCAAGTGACATTGTAATTTTGTTTCTTTTTTTCTTGTCTTGACCACCTGGTTACTGTTGTAAAATGTTGAGAGATTCAATGTAAAAAAAAAAAAAAAATAAAATAAAAAAAAGATTGAAAGTGACGTCACTTGAGGAAGCACAGGTATCTGAGAGTGTAAGTGCATGTCTGCAGCCAAACCCTATTGGTCACGTTGAATTAGGCTACGTCCACACGAAGCCAGAGCTTTCCCTATCCAATCTTTTTTTTCACCTCGTCTCAAGAAATATTTGCGTCCTCACGAAACCACGAAACCAACACAAAACTATGTAGTATACATGCCAGACCAGCATGTGGCGCTGTAATTCTGCCACAGAGATACACTAAAAACGGAGAAGACTTGGACTATGCGCATAAACCTTGATATACAAACGAACATGGAACAATACATTTATGTACGTGACGTAGCGGTGTCTGACTTGGGGTGAGACGTGGGCTGATGACGCCATCGTTTCAGAAAATATACGGATTCGCTGTCCACACGAAAATGCAAGGGCGGCGTTTTCAGATTTATCCACTCTGGGACCCGGTTTAAAAAAATATCGGTTTCACTCTCCCAAAACGCCGGATCCGTCTGGATGAAACGCCTATACGATACAAAATGTATGCGTATACAGCTAAATGTGTCTCCGTGTGGATGGGGCCTTAATGAAAGCAGTTAAATCTTCTGTTTATGCGGGGCATATTTGGAGTTTCCGCGCGAGAGCGCTCTCTGGCCTTCGGATGGAGATTTACTACTGATCACAGAACTGTGCTTCCCTGACAAGATGCGAATGACAATTGCAGCTTTTGCCTAACCGCGATTGCTATTTAATTTTGATAAATTGTGCAGCCCTATGATACTGTTATGATAAAAAAATCTTAGACAGTAATTTCTTCATTTTTATCAGGAGGTATGTAAAATCAAAAATGGAGTCCATGTCTTCAATATGAAATATGAGCCTTTTATACATCCACTGTGGGGGAAAAAACAAACAAACAAAAAAAATTCCTGTACACTTCTATACACTGGAGAAAAACATGGATTATCAGATGTTTACTTCTATTTCTTTAGAGAGAAGTATTATTTTTCCTATTTATGGCCAAAATAGGACTGAGTGTGCATTACTGAGTGCTAAACTCATGTAATGTCTGTTTCATTCATACTGGATACCAGAGGAAACTCCAAATATGCATCACAGTAATAAAGTAATAGAACTCATGATGCTCCAGGAAATCCCTAATATAAACAAAGGTATCTAGCTATCACTGTGACTGAATGAATTAAAAGAAGCTAGAAACTTATGAACTGATTAAACATGAAAACAATAATCCTACGACAATATATGGTTTATCAGTGTTCTTCACGCCATCTCAGGCATTTTCATAATAATAAAGTAAATTTATAATGCAATGCTAATCGACATTGCCTTTACTGCAGTATAGAATACATTTTGTGCCTCATTCTGTAATAAGCCATATCAGATCAAAAAATGAAGTTATTTCAAAACACTCGACTGATGTTGTGGAGTAAAATCATGTTATAATGTTCTCAACAACAGGTTTATAAACGCTTCTCATTAAGTTTGAGAGGATGTCTGGAGTGTGTTGCTTAATCAGATGCATGTTATAAGCTTGCAGAGATGAGCAGCATTTACTACTGGCGCTGTGCATATATTTATTTTAATAAAAATCACAGCCTTTGCGATTCAAAAATCGCATCAAGCCAAATCGCGATTTCAGTTCGATTTCGATTAATTGTTCAGCCCTAAATTGAAACAGTAAAATTAAAGTCAGTCCTCACCATCTTCATCAACAGCATTTAGCTGTGATTGTTTGGAGACAGCTGCAGTGTCTGAACTGTGTACAGGAGCAGCCTGCAGGGACTGACTTAACATGTCCGAGTAACGCTCTGTCTGACCCACGATGAAATCCAGCTGGAGATCTAGAGCCTTCTTCCGCTTCTCTTCCAGTCTGGACTGTTGTTTATACTGGACCACCTGTGTACAGCAATGGACGGGAAAGAGTTTAAAGTATGAATCATTGACAGTTTTTAATACAATAAAGGTTTCATCCCAAAAAAATAAAAATAAAAAATAAATAAACAATTCACTGAAAGTCACCTTCTCGACGCTGCTCCAGAAGGAACGGACCTCCTTGGCAATAGAAGAAGCAACTCTTCTCAGTTTGGTCTGCTCCTCTCGTTTCGCTCTCTCTTCCTTCTGTCTCAGCTCCTCATGGTGGCGCATCACCATCCGTACTACCTGAAAATGAGTTCAGATTGGTGAGATAGATGCTCTCTTAACACAACATAAAAAAAAATAGCATGTTTCAAACAGGACAGTATGAATGTACCGTTTCTTACCTTTCGGGCCACACCTCTTTTCCATCGCCTCTCTTGTGCAAAATCTGCAGAGAGCCACTGCATTTCCTCACAGAGGTAATCCCAATGCACTTTGGGCCGTACTGGTTCGGTTATACGAGACAGACGTTTTAGGGACCAGAAACCTTCACGTTTTAGTGCAAGGGTACGATGTTCTATTTCTGCTTCCTGTTAAAAGTAAAAAATTAATTAATTAATAAAAATAAAATACAAGGATAAACATCCACTTATAACCATTAAATCACTGTATTTCTGAAAGTAAAAGTTTTAATGTGTCCTTCTCTTACATGTTTTGCCAGTTCTGCCATATCTGTATGCTTTGGCGTGGATTTCAGTGTGGTTGTTTGCTCTGACTGAGAACAGCCAACATAACCCTGGGACGAAGTGGAGGGCATGTTTCTGCCATGAGAGTTGCGTACTGGTGAGGCCCTGCCTGTGTGAGAACGCATCCAGTCACCAGATGAGGGAGATGGAGATGGACATGGAACAGGGGAGGTGGAAGGGGTAGAGACTGCTGTAACCTTGCCTGCAATCCACTGGCAAACCTTGGGAAAGACAAATAAAACAGTGTGTCTGACTGCGTAACTGCACAATATTATTCAGCATGGAGTACAAAAAGAGATAGAGTGCCCAAGAAGAGATAAAAGAGCTTCATAAAAACAGCCTGGTCTACAAGGACATCTTGGTGAGCAAACGTCTTATAGTCTCTCTCCTAATTTCTAAATAATACATGCTACTCTGAATGATAGAAAGGTGATAGAAGATGAAATAGTTTCATACACTCAGCTCTGTTTTCCTGTAAGTTTATACTTGTAAAAAACAAAAACAAACAAAAAAAAAAAACAGGAATTTTTAAGCTAGTGAGTTGAAGCAGTGATAGACCGATATATATTCCAGGTCAATAAAATGGTCTTTTTGAGATTTTTGGCATATACCAAAAACCATGCCAGCTTGGCTTACTGAACACAAGTTTTACTTTCCCCCTTTTTGTGAATTTAAATATTGGGTAAAATAAGTGTTCACTTCAGTGTCCGCATATTTGTTAAAAATGTATTTTCTTAGCCTACATACCAGAATTTTTACTGGGTACCCCACTTTCTAGATAACAGTATTTGCCATTACAAAAACCCATATCGGTCAACCACTAGTTGGAAGAAGCAGAATCATTGCATCAGCTTGCAATGATCAGATCTGAAGGATGCCTGACACCTCTTACCTTCAATAACAAGCCTTGTTTGTCTGTCCTGCTCTGCCCACGCTGGAAAACACACATGGCTCAATATACAGCCAAGAAGTGCACTAGCATCAGATCGTGGCTTTAAAACGGTTATGGATAGTGTACACAGGCTCAAAAACATCTGAATTATAAATACACTTCTGCTGACTACCTCTGATGCTTTCATTGTGACCAAACATGTACATCAAATACAACAAATTACAAATTAAATCACTGCTTCATCATGGTTAAAGTCATAATAGGTCAGTTAATAGTTTATTTGCTTTTACCTTGTTCGCTGCTGGACTGGGCGTAGCATTGCTATCCTCATTCTGGACCTCCATTGAGCTGTCAACCTCTCCATCGCTGCTCTCTTCTATAGAAGCATCAAGTGGCTCCAGGATGGTGTTTTGAGCATCCTGCGTTGTTGACAAAAGTTCATCCAGTAACTGTTGCTGCTCCAGCTCCAGTTCCCCCCCCAAAGACATTGAATCCTGGCATGGTGTACCAGCCAAAGACTGTTTACACCGATTCCCCTCTGGGACAACACTGGATGCAGTACCCCACACATCTCCAGCAGGAGGAGGAAGGTGGCTTTGTGAGTTATGGAGTTGTACTGAAGTTGATAAAGAAGTATTAGCAGAGGATTCGTTTTGAAGCAACTTGTCAGAACTATTTAATTTATTTAAGTTTTCTTTCTCAGAGCTGTTCTGTGAAAGTACATTAGAAGTGGAAACAGTCCGAGAGGACTGAGAGAGAGTGTTTGAGACAGGGCGGTCAGCAGGCAACATAGCATCCTCCTTTATGGTGGAGGACGCAGCTGTATAAGTTTTAGCAAGGCACTCTGAAGCTTTATTGAATCCATCACTGGGTGTTTCAACCGGGACAGGTGAGTTCTGCTTGGCTGAGATCCTAGCAGACAGGGAAGAAGGTTGCTTAAGGGCAGGGCTGTCAGCCTTCTTTAAGATCAGTAGCTTTGGATCAATCGTGCCACAAGACAATGAAATTAATGACACACCTGGTGTGTTTTCCACCACACCAGATTCTTGCTGTTCTCGCACAGAGTCAAGTGTGACGTCCATCACCGTGCATGTTAACCCTGTCAACGTGTTTGCAAGATCAGTCTGACTTGAATCATCATTTTGCTTGACAATTATAGATTCTTCTTTTTGCGTAGAGGGCATGGTAAGTAACTCTTCTGTGGGTTTGAGTGCATCAGGACGAGATGAGGTCTGATTCCCTAGATTACTCTGGGCTTGCAAGTCTTGCATCAATGTTTCCATTGGTTTCTCCTCTTCTTTGTCAGTTAACAGCAGCTTAACATCACTGTGAAGGGCAGCTGATGTAAAGCAGGGCACAGTGCATTCATATACAGCAACAGTTGACTGGGATTCAGGGCACTGCACCAGAGACTCCTCGCTGACCTCCATCTCTGCATGCTCAGACTGCCCATCTATCTCGCTTACAACCAGCCAGGTATCCTCCATATCTGGCTGCATTAAAATACCTACATCGATCAAATCTTTCACCTCAACAGCACTGAGAGCCTCTGCACTCACTTCCTGCCTCTCTTCCACATTCACAATATCTGCAGTATCATTCAGGCATATCTGAATCTGTGAGAGTTTATGATCAGCTGGAAGGGACTCTTGTACATGTTGGACCATACAGTCAGAAAGATTTGGCTGATCTGATTCTAGCCCCTCTAAAGTCACACAGTTCTCCTTGTGTGTGAGTAGCACGCTCCCATCCTGATGGTGATTTGAAGACATGGATATTTCTATTCGATTGGCACTGTCATTCTGCTTCAAAATCACATCAGAAGAGCCGCAAACCATGACTTGTGACCTTTCATTCACCTGTACATTGTCAGTGCATGTCCCATGCCCAGACAGCTTTGGTTCATCAACAGAAATGTTGCGAAATACTTCTTTAGCAGCCACATTAAAACACAGATGACCATCTACAGGGACTTTCTCGTTTCCTTGCCCCTCCCTTGCACTAGTCTCTTTACCCAAGTGAAACATTTTGGGGGTTTCACTTAAACTTACATACTGAGAGCTTAGCTCTTGCACACACTGTGTATTCTCAGGCGGGGTGGGCACACCAGGTGTTTTTGTCCTTTGTAAAGCCTTTTGTGTTTTACTGCAGTCCTCTGGGGGATAACAGCTGCCCTTATCGGGGTCATTTGGCATGCTATTTCCACTGTTGAGGGTAATGTGCTCCCCTTCTTGTTTTGATGATGCATATCCTGAGCAAAGGGAATTTCCACTATTACCTTGTTTTGTTCCCAAGGTTTGTCTAATTGGACTAACTGCTCCTTCTTTGTCTGTTTTAGCCAGATCTTGCGTGACAACTTCCATAGCCTCCTTAGACTCAAGTTTACAATCCTGCTTCGCTGAATTTGTCGTACTTTGTTTCTGTGGGATGCCAAACGCAGATGTGGCAGTCTGATTTGTCTGAAAAAGGGGAGTTGTTTGGGGCTGCTCCATGTCTCTGCCTGTTGTCTTAACTGCACTTGAGACTGCTGGGATGACTTTTGTTGTTGGGACACAGGGGCTTTCTTCAGGTGCGTGCTTTCCAGACATGTTCTTGTAGTCCAATTTGATTGTCTCTGGAGGCAAGGGTCCCTTTTCTGTCTCAATAGGGGTAGAGACACCCCCTGCATCTCCAGGGTGTTGGCTCCAATCTTGGCAGTGGTCTGTGCCGGATCCTTCCGCCATATCGGTCTCCCTGTATGCAAGACTTGCTTGCTCTGTGTTACACCTGTACAGCAAATCCTGTTTCTGCGTAATGCTATCTGTCCCGCTCTCAAAAAGTCTGTCTGAGGCAGTCTGACCCTCCAATGTGTCTGTAAGGTTTTGTGTGTCTTCAGCAGTAGCTGACACCAGTCCTCTTTGGGCAGCTGATATCTCCGCTGATTCCTCGGTGCCACTGTTTCTTTGAACGTAAGCGATGGTCTGTTCTTTACATGCAACCTTTGAGTCTCCTTTCTGCTGCGATCCAGTGGCGACATCAACCGATGATGGTGGTAGAGTGGCAGCTGTGACTGGCTGCAGGGCATGCTGGGGAGGCCCGGCCACATTCTGCGCAACCACGGAGGTGCCACCCAGCACAGCCACTGCCGGACAGGTGCGCTGCTGCACCACCTCTTCCCCAAACTGTCCTGCTTTAGAACCGGCACTGCTACACACTAAACCTGAAAGTACAGAAGTGAGATGTGGCATGACTAACCCTTTACAAAATGCACAAATACATGACACAAATATGTTTAGATGAACGTATAAACAAAAATTTTCAGGAAGTATTTAAACATCGAAGCTGATACAACAGCACTCTCACTAGCATCTGAAAGCATTACAGAATTAGCCAGACAAGCAAGGGGTGGAAAATGTAAGAATTTTATGAGTAACAGACATTACTATTCCGCAGAAATTGTGTAACTGTACACCAGCCATGGATTATGATCGGGTCAACATATAACTTAAATGGAATGATTAAATAAATACCTGTATGTGATGAAGCACCAGTCTCTTCCGTGATTTCCACTTCCAGGATGCTGAGATCAAGGGTACCGCTGCATCTGAGGATCTAAAGATAAACAATTGGAGTAAATTTCATGCATTAGATCATCTATTTGTAAAATCAAACCTAAAATCCTAAAGAAACAGCAAGAGCATGATCCGACATATATGAGGGGGAAAAAGTGCTTTCTTAGAATGCAAGGTATAGACGAATAAGCTGCAGCAGGACTATGTGAATTCCTCAAAACTCTTCTGCTCTACGTAGTCGGTGGTTAAAATGCAAGAGCAGCCAACACAAGTAAAAAGAGCGTTTCTCATTGACTGAATCTACAAAGTTACGGAGAAAACTTTCGTTTAGCAATACAGTAAATTCATTAGAATGTTGAGCTACTATTAAATCTTCCAAACAGCCGGCTTCTATACTAAAGGAATATATAGAGCATATATGAAGAAAATAGTGTCGTGTTTTACTGGAATATTAACTGCACACAACTTTTAAAACACACACCTTGTTACTTAAATGTTAAAAATAAAAATGCTGTACAGCAGGACAATTAACGTTAGTCTCATTCAACTTATAGTTACAATAGTGCGGGTGCTTCACGTTCGGCTAGCCTTTAGCAATGACTTACCGCTGATTCGGACGTTATTCTCCTACGACTGCTTATAAACTTAAGAAGATAGGATGGCGGTTGACGTTTAATACCGAATACGGATAACAAATGGAGCCGGCAGTTCTGTATGCATGAGGCGGGCGAACACACATTGGCCTTTAGCAGGCTAGGCAAAGCTAATAGCTCACAGACGTTACAATGGAGCCGACACGATAACGTTTCGTTTTTGTTGTTGGCGTTTAAATGACAGGGAGCTACGGTCCTAAACTGTTTTGTGTAATAGTACGTGAGAGGGCGTCTGTTATTATATAATTTTCTGACTCAGACAAACACACTGACATATACATAAAACACTGACATATACATAAATAACGTTACACACACCGTCTCAAGCTCTCAGGCGCGCGCTGAACACACCGCTCGGGCAAAGAGCGCGTGTGCACACCTCGGCTTCCATAAGAAGTTGTGCAATGATCAAGAACAAACTATTATTCATTATAATCCATATCGAGGGGTTTTAAAGACTTGTCACTAAACATAAACGTATTACTTCTCATTTTCTTTTACACCCTTTACAGAAGCGACCTCTTGACGTCACCGCGCGGGGTCAAGCTACACAAAAATGCCTGTCAACTAGCGATGCCGAGTCGGATCTTTTCAAATTTAAAGTATACGAAACAGTAGCTCTTTTAATAAATGATATATTATGATTGTATTATAAACTTTGTAAAACTGGCAAGATATATGTAGTGCTTTATAGTACTAATGTATGCTGTTTATATTTGGGCTCCAAATGCCTTGACATTACACATTAGGCTACGTTACATCAAATTACAATAAAATAAACTTATTAATATAATGTAATAAAAAAAGGTAATAAACAGCAATATGTGCCTACATGCATCTTTCACACAACTTTATTAGATAAGTTTTACAGCACGTAATATGCCACGCCGAGATGGGACCACTGGATGACAAAGAATCACTGAATCGGTTCTCAAACCGGGGTTTTGATTCGAAAGAACCGATACACAAAAATGAGTTGGACTTTCCATCAACTACAGTCAACAAATCTACAGGCTATTATGTTGTACGTTGTATATTCTAGATTCGCGAATCTTCATTATTTTAGTAATACATTTGTTAATTCGGAATGTTATATGAAAACCACTCACATTAAACACACCGGAGGCTAAAGTAACGCACAAAAATGATAACTTGGTTGTTGTTTCACTTGCAGTGACAGACGACTTTCGTTTTCAGCTCGCTGCCTCAAAAGTGTGCAGTACCAAGAAATCAGAACCCATCAGATTTGCTAAGGTTTTGGGTGCAATTCTATATGTTGCACTAAAAGTAGATAACAAACATGAAATGCGCTGTTGATCCAATCAAGTCAGCTCAATGAAGGCAGTACTGTAGATGACCTTACAAAACCGAAAAAATACTTTCAGCACCCGATTGCTTGAAAGTCAGCTTGTCCCGCCATGCCACAGTTCCCTCCTCCCCCTCCCATCACTTCCTCCCCAGCATTCCCCCCTCCTCAGCATTCCCCCCTCCTCTCACCACCGCCATCTTAAGTTCCCACCTACCTGAAATTTCCGAGCACTTTTCTTTTACTAAATTCTCGCTGAAGGAGTCGCCATCCGCTTCAAATCGTACTCAATCCGTGTTGAGACTTTTCCAAACTGTCTCTCGGTACCCAGTGAGGTACTGGCAGGTTCGCAGGCTCAAGTCAAAGAACGATCCGAGAGAGACTGGGTCCGGAATCGCTGAATCTAGCGGTTGCGGGGAGGAGACTTTCGACGCAGCGAAATGGAGGAACGAACGACTGCTGACCAAGTTGCGGAGCAAACAGACATCTCGCGAGACGTGCTTCAGCGCGCGCAGGCTTCTGAGTTTCTGCTGCACAGGTCTCAGCCGTTGCTGAAAATTCGCCGTGTTTAGATTTCTTTATTAAACGTAAATATCAAACAAAACCATGACTTGTTCGCACGTAACTTTAGAAATATATGAATTTTCAAACTAGTGTTTAAGAGTATCTCACTGTGTAGCTGGCAGCAGTTTGACGACAAGCTACAACTTACTGATATGACATAATTCACTAATTTTAGATTAAATTAAGAATTTTTAAAAAACAAATGTCTCGATAGATGTTTATGACCCGAGATACGATTTTTGATCTCATGGCTTATAGTAACAATTAAGTATAAGATATTTTGTGCACATATATTAAGTAAAATAAAATATGCAAAGTCCAGATAGGTCCCAATTTGGCTCTGAAATTGAGAAATGACAGTAACACACTATTTAAATATACACAATTAATCAATACACTACCACACATGTAAATAACCAACAATTTTTAATAATTAATTCATCTTTGTGGTTTTCTTTTCAAGGGGAGAGGGACATATTTAAAATGTATAAAATTGTTTTGCTCAAATATTTAATCCAGAATGTCCTGTATCTCCAGAGTCTTTCTAATCCTATAGTTTATCTGCAAGTACAAGATTTTTTTCAGTCCACAAACGCCTCATTTCACTCTGTGTGTTTGGATGATGGTTGTTGGAGACTTCCATTTGCTTCAACTGTGGAAAACATAGAAATAACACACACACACCTCCCCCAAAGTATGAAGATGTTCAGTTCTCTGAACCATAGAGGCTGGCTTTGATACATCCTCAGTACACAGGCTTTACCATAACCAGTATATTGGAGCAATATCACTGTAGTGCTTTGCTGGACAATAATTATCACAGACTCATTTCAACAAGTGAGTGCATTTGGTGAGACCTGAAACATGACATTATAACATAAACAGTGAATATATTTATTATGGAAGGTAATGTTAACAATAATTATTACAAAAGCAATATCTCTATTCTACTATATTCTGGCCCAACTCTTGTAATGAGTCAGACTAATGAATGGGAGACAGTTATTTCCCTTTTAATTTTAAAATATTATCCAACAAGATGTACGGTTCATAACTTTTTTAAAGAATAAAATAAATCTTAAGAAGTTCATTCTGATGTTCATGGAAGTTTTCTGATGGATGACTTGAATATTTAAAGCAGAATGTGGACCATGTGTTCCCAACAGTGCTGATTCAGACAACGAGAAGTACTTGACTACTTAAGCAGATGTCCGATTTCTCCTTCTTCAAATGCAAAGCTGAGGACTCAACAGTAGGTTTTCCTTAAGTTCACCAAGACAAACAAGTTCACAATTTTTGATCCATCACTCTTCAAACACAACCTGTCTTCATATTGGTAGTAATGAATAGTCTTTTAACATCCACAGGCCTCTTTGTAAAGAAAACCCTACATAAAAACCAGGGCACAGCAAAAGAGAACCTTAATTGCACCAACTTAACCACAGTGGATATCAAGTATATCAAACAGCCCTGGGAAGTATCTCTGTTCTCTCCCCAGGTTGTTTCAACACTTGTGTATGGTCACTGAAGCTTAGCTCTTTTTGAGTGTCCTGCAAATTCTTGCCGTTTAAGGAGCAGTTTCTTCAGCACAGCAGTTCTGGAAGCTCCTTGAGCTTTACCTAGTACTATCTGGACTCGCCGTCTTTATGTGTGGTAAAAAGGGCCAAGTCTCCTGCTGGGCCAAGTCCAAGTCTGGGGCCACGGGGTGGAGTAGAAGATCTGTTCACAGATGAAATGAGAGGTGGTGGAGCCCCAACAGACAACGCCCCAACTAGACCTGGTGTCTTTGTTAGAATGCCATTATGTACGTGAGAGTGATGCAGAGGTCCCAGTCTAGAGTAAAGGCCAGGGTGATGTGATGCTTGTGCAGACGCTCCAGCTGCTTGGAGATGAGAGTGGGATAGCAGCCCTGCGTGAAGCTGTTCTAGGTGGGCAGCATGAGACGGGCTAGGAAGGTGAGGTGCGGACAGGTGTGGATGCATTCCAAAGTACCGCACTCTTTCCAAGTCTTCCCGCAGTATCTGAGCACGTTGTTCCTCATCAAACGGGTGGGACATCAAACGGAACTCTGGCCTGCCTGCTGCGGATGAAGCAGAGGACGTAGAGGTAGGTGCTGGTGGATGGTGAGGGCTGGTTGCCACAGCTGCCTCCAAATAACGCTGTACCTGCTGATGTTGGAGAAATCTAGACAAGTGTGGATCAGAGCGAAGTGCAAGGTGGGGATCTGACCTCAGAGTCAATATTTCCCTGCGTTGCTGATGTTGAGCGGCCAGATCCCTCCAAGGGTCCCAGGGAAAGCTGTGAGTGGCTTGGGAATGACCATGTGGAGGACCATGTGGATGTGGTGGGAAACGATCAGCTGCAGTACCTAATACCAGTCCGACTGAGCCTCCAGCACCACCAAGATAGGGATCAATAGCCCGCGTACGATCTAAGAGGGACAGATGATGGTGGGGAGGGTGCGGAGTTGGTGGAGGAAGAGGCATGCCAGGTGTAGGTGTCAATGAGTGGGTTGAGGAAGGGGTTGATGGATGGGGTGGGTGCCGACTATTAGGCCGTTCAAAGTTGTGTGGAGGTAAGGAGATGGGCACTGGCTCAGGCTCCTCTTTACGCTCTTCCTTGACCTTGACTTGGGGGAGGAGCAACCCAGAGGTTAGACCATGTGTAGGTTTCGATACCGGAGTTGTGGTACGATCAGATTTCTTAACTGGAAGTGAACTAGAAGAGGCTGGACCACTATTCTCTCTTTGCGATGAATGGCTGGATTCTGTGCTGAGTGTGTGTGGTGGCTGTCGGTGAAATCGATCCAGAGGAGAGGGGGCTAAGGGAACGTTAGAAGGAGAGGTTGTGAGAATAGATGATGTTGAAGATCGAGGTCTGTCTGGTGCTGCGGAGGAAGCGGACACTGGTGCCCTGGATACAGAATGTTGTCTCTTGTCTGACTCCCTTTCTCTTTCTCTTTCACGCTCTCTGCTTTGGCCATCTGATTGAACTCCACCTCCACTCAGTGGGCCCAAGCCATTCATATGTGAACTGGGGGTGCTGCTGCGGTGCTTGAGGGATGGGACACCAGGTGACATTCGCACTGACAGGCGTCCATACAAGAGACTGTCTCTGTGTGAAACAGTATTAAACCAATTAAGTATGTGTCAAGTTGTGAGATGCGATACATAATTCCCTTTTGATCTTAAAAGCCCCTTGAAATCTACAGAAAAAAAAGAGATGTGTTATAATCTCATACCTGTCCTTTTCATCTTTTATACGAGTCGGTTCTCTTCTTTCCACCTCCTTTCCTCTATCATCTCTTTTCTCTGGTCCTTTTGCCCAGGATGATCCAGAGGGGAAAGAGGCAGGTGTAACATGCAGACGATTCCATGGATCATGGGGGTTACCCAATCCTCCAACTGCACTAGCAGAGGGCTCGGTCTTATGTCCAAAAACATTGGCAACTAAAGAAAATGTATAACATTTGCTTAGTCTTTGGCTGAGAGTAGAATGTGACTGATAAAACACCACTTAAATTAACCTTTTAATTAAAATGTTTAGGAAATGTTAGAAAACCAACACTTTCACATTAGAGCAGTGATTCTCAACCAGGGGTCCTCTGCAAACGTGGGGCCTGAAGATGACTTAAACGATTTAATACAAGGCAAAACAACAAAATCAAGATATATCAAAGTTTTGAAAAACAAAATTCTTTTGTTTTCTTTGAGAACCAGGAATACCACTGGAAAGGCCATGTAAATTGATTAAATCTTATAACTCCTTGGGCACTTCTATAATAAATATACTTTTTTCCCCCAAGTTATGCCAACTTGTAAATAAACTAAATTAAAAAAAAAAAATCATTATCCAGTAAACCACAAAAAACTGCCTTGAAGTCAAAAAGGTTGAGAACCACTGTGTTAAGAGTCATCCATATCCATTAATCCATATTCTTAAACAAAATAGCATGACAAACCTATCGTGGGGCTGCCTAGGCCTCCAAAGGCACCAGAACTCAGGGCTCCCAAAGAGAAGGTGGATGGACGAACATATGGGTCTGTAACATGAAACCCGGCCATTAGTGATCAAATTTAGACGTGATTGTCTTACTAAACGCAGAGGAAATTATGCTCTACAAAGCTAGCAAATGAAGCAAGCCTGAAGAACAGAACTGCACAGAGCAACAAGAGCAGCCATGGGTCACATTGGTTTTTGATGCCCCTACTTTCTCAGAGACAGACTCTTACCCAGATGTGCTGCTGAGGTGAGGAAAGAGGAATGGGGCGTTGATGGAGGCATGAATGGTGTGGAGGACGGATTGACTCCACCTGAGAAGACATGGGTCAACTCAGACAAAAACTTAAACACCCATAAATGGACTACCATTGAGTGTTGACATTTAGCCAAGTTTGTGCTTTATATCCTCCTTAAGCCTTTCTAATTTAGAGCCCTCGTATGGCAGCACAGTAGTTCTGTAAAAATCCTTCAGTAGTGCTGTCAAAGTGTTTTGTACCTGGAAACTGTTATTTAGGTAGAAACAACCGACTTCAACGTCTTAAAATCAATCGTAGCTTAAGAACAATCACAGGTTTATGTCACCTGCAGAATTCCCTAAATTGGTTGCAGAAATAAGTGTAAAAAGTAAAACCCACCAGCGGCTGCAAACAGGCTTCCTGGTCTTGTAAGATCAGAAGTTGGGGCAAGTGGACCACCAAGTGGTCCTAGACCTCCTAGTCCACCAATACCAGGGCCAGGGAGTCGAGGCAACAGGTCATTACGGAAGTCCAACTTTTGTGGATCAGCATGCATAAGCTGAGAAAGACAGCAACAGAAAGGTGGTCAACAGGACTGACACCACTTTTTAATTAAAAACATATCTAAAATCTTATTGTTTTGATGGTCAATTATATTGTATATCAACTGATTTTTCTTTTTTATGTAAAATACCAGGAAATATTTTAACAATTTTGTAATTTTTGGCTTTTTTGCATTAGAACTAAAAATAAACACAGATGAATGCAAAAACCTTGACTTTTTCTTGATGCCTTAGAATCATCCAAGCAACACGGACATGCATAGCGCACCATTTCCCAGGCTTCTGTAAAGAGACCATCCAAATAGAGTCAGAAAAGAATTGTCCGCTAGTCATTTAGAGATCAACAACTAAAATAAGTACAAAACAAAAGATTAAACTTACATTACTGACTTTTGGTGGTGGTGCAAATGGGTCTGTTAGCTGTGGACAAAAACACCATACATTATTCATACTTATGTCTCTATGAAGTTACAATTACGATGTATGATGTAAATATACATGATAGGGCGTCTTTACCCTTGTAGCTTTAGGTGGAAGGTGGGACGGTACAACTCCTAAACCAGCAGCCATCTCTGGAGCAGCTCCCTGAAGGGCAACAAGCTGTCAATAACAACACACCATTCAAACCCATTTCATGGGCTCAAAATAAAAACAGGACAAAATGTGACAGGATTGGAGCCAAACATTGGCTTTAACCCAATTAAAGTGGTCATCCTGACAAATCAGATTGTCCTTGAACTTTTAAAATGAATAACTCTGACATACTCTAATTTTCAGACCTCAGAATATCTTGCCCAAAATATGAGCCATAAACTCTTCACGGTTGTGCTATCACAACAAAAACACAAACATGTGATCACTGAATATTTGCATTTTAGCCTGTAGGATACATATTACTGCTAAAAACCAATAGAAAATACTATTCTCCCTTATAACCAACAGGAATAAACTTGAAGACAAGACAACAAACCTACAAGTAAGCTTTACTAACTTCACAGGTTGGTCATTCATAACAGAGGATTCATTCTTAGTCCTTTCAAAGATACAGCTGAAAAATGGCCAATTTAAGAGAGAGTGGAAAACGGTCATTTAAAACTGAATCGAGCGTTTATGAACCACAACCACATTATTTAAATCCTAATGAACCTGAAATCAAGACCTAAAGCCGCTTTTCCACCGAAATTACCTGGAACAATTTGTCCCAGGAACTTTTTTCCCCAGACCTGTTGATGTCTGCATTTCCATCGCAGTCTAAAGTACCTTGAAGAATAGGCAAATAGCCTGGTGACATAGGTCTGCGCGCGTTTCTCAATACCAAGTACGCAAAGTTCGGACTTGCATCCTCGGTAGTTCGGACTTTGCGAGTTCGCTTCGGGTGTGTGAAATCCCCACGGACGGGACGACGCAAGTCCGGTAATTCTGCAAACAGCAGCGTACTTGATAACGTCAGTCAGCTCGCCTTGGCTACTGCAATTTTCCTCACTGTATTTACAATAA